>NC_138292.1:24257500-24495000 GCF_965601325.2 Salmo salar
TATCTCACTGGTCACCCCCAAAGCCAATTCTTTCTTTGGCCGCCTCTCCTTCCAGTTCTCTGCTGCCAATGACTGGAACGAACTGCAAAAATCTCTGAAGCTGGAGATTCTTACCTCCCTCACTAGCTTTAAGCACCAGCTGTCAGAGCAGCTCACAGATCACTGCACATGTACATAGCTCATCTGTAAATAGCCCATCCAATCTACCTCATCCCCATACTGTATTTATTTATCTTGTTCCTTTGCACCCCAGTATCTCAACTTGCACATTCATCTTCTGCACATCCTACCATTCCAGTGTTTAATTGCTATATTGTAATTACTTTGCCACCATGGCCTATTTATTGCCTTATCTCTCTTATCCTACCTCATTTGCACATGCTGTATATAGATGTTTCCACTGTATTATTTATTGTATGTTTGTTTATTCCATGTGTAACTCTGTGTTGTTTTATGTGTCGAACTGCTTTGCTTTATCTTGGCCAGGTCGCAGTTGCAAATGAGAACTTGTTCTCAACTAGCCTACCTTGTTAAATAAAGGTGAAAATAAATTGAAAATTAGTGACAGGTCCCTATCAGGGAACACCTGAGCACATCTATGTGTGTCTATGCCAGATCAGGTTTGATTGATGAACAGTGGAGGAAAAGGTATTTTTTAAATGTATTTTTTTTAACCTTTATTTAACCAGGCAAATCAGTTAAGAACAAATTCTTATTTACAATGACGGGCTACCCGGCCAAAACCGGACGATGCTGGGCCAATTGTGCACCGCCCTATGGGACTTCCAATCACGGCCGGATGTGATACAGCCTGGATTCGAACCAGGGACTTTAATGACACCTCTTGCACTGAGATAGTGCCATAGACCACTGCCTGATGTTATATAACTGTCCAACCATGGAGCATGAATAGAGGAACAAACTGGTCATGCGAAGACACTCAGCTATTCTATGAAACCATCATAAGTACCCACATGCTGTATTACAAAGCTCTCAGGTTGAGGGTAAGAGGTCATTTTAATCAACATAAAGCCCTGAGGGAGAGAACAGGCACCATCTGATAACACCATCACACCATTAGAGCTGAGTTGAACACTGGGATATTGTACTAAGCTCTATTCAGAGCCTAAATGTGCTGCCTGTTCATGTAACAAGTGTCATATGATTACACAAAATCTGAACATTTCCCATGCCTGATATTAGTGTACATTCCTTTTGTTGGTGTAAGTGCCCTTTTTAATGTCGCACACTTCCTTCTCCTTCTGTGTTCCCCCTCATAAACATCCCCTGCCACCTTACCTCTTCCCTGTCTACCCTGTCTACTGTACACTTTTGTGGAAGAGGTAGGTTAAAGTGAAATTATCCCATGGAAATCATAACCAAACCTTCTTAATATTGAGTTAAACCCCCTGTGATAGTCCAAAAGATGGAGAAGTGAGTGTAAAATAGAGACATTGAAAGCAAAATGTGAATTTAGTCATTACAACTTGTACTAAACTGGATATAATTTTAGACTAGATAGTTTGTGAAACTTTTTTTGATTGAGTACCTGTTTATTGTATTTGTATTATATTGTATTTGTATTATATCATTACCTAAGAAATGACATTGTATTTACCAGGTAGACTCTAACAAATGGCCCCATAATATTGCATGTTAAAGACTAGTGACCTCAAGTTCATATTTGACTGTGATAATATCACTTCAAAAACAACTAAAACTGTGAATTCAACTAATGTATTTCTTAATCAGCAACTGTTTAGCTGGAAGACGAACAAAAGTGGGTACAGCCGGTTGTGTTCCAGGACCAGGATTGTTGACCACTGGATGCTAAAGACCCATCTTTCCACTCTTCTCCAGGTGTGCTGAGCTTCAGTACTGAGAAGGTGCATTCCTCTGAGAACCCGGCTGTGGGGGCAACACGGTGACCTTGATCCTGTCTCCGGCAGACTCAGTTGCAGAGCAGCAGCTGGACTGTGGGGTACGCTTCAAAACTGTCAACTCCCAAGATTAGGCTGGTGTAAGCGATGTGAAATGGCTAGCTAGTTAGCGCTAATAGCATTTCAAACGTCACTCGCTCTGAGACTTGGGAGTGGTTGTTCCCCTTGCTCTGCATGAGTAACGCAGCTTCGAGGGTGGCTGTTGTCGATGTGTTCCTGGTTCAAGCCCAGGTTGGAGCGAGGAGAGGGACAGAAGCTATACTGTTACACTGGCAATACTAAAGTGCCTATAAGAACATCCAATAGTCAAATGTATATGAAATACAAATCGTATAGAGAGAAATAGTCCTATAACTCCTATAATAACTACAACCTAAAACTTCTTACCTGGGAATATTGAAGACTCATGTTAAAAGGAACCACCAGCTTTCATGACAATGATCAAAACAATGAGGAATTAAAAGCGTCATTGATCTGATAGGTCAATATGCTGCCCAGATCGTCATTCAAAAGATTAGAGCAAAATAAATGACAGTTTATGTGAAAGGGTTAGAGAAGTTCTGTTTGCACAGAGTCAAATCTCACATCGACTATCACAGGACATGAACATTCTTTCACGGCATAATGGTTTGATGCTTGCTGGATTCCATTAATCAGTCATGGTATTGGGCTCCACACCGCTATGCTGGATTGGCTGGATCATTCATCCCCATGTCGATGATATCTCTGAAGACCAACTTAAAAACAGATATTTACACTTGGTCTCTTGAGCTTCCATTTTCGGGCATGTTAGAAGCTGTAAGGTGGAACTAGTAAACAAACACTTCTCGACAACTGACACTGCCAACTAACCATACAAAAGAGTGGGTCCAACGTCTCATCACAGCACTGTGTGTCACTAGACAGCTCTCTTGTGGTTCTCTGCTCAGGCATAACTCAACACATACAGGTACAGTATCTTGGATGTGCTCACAACATCACATGCAGGTATAAAACTGTTTGGTCATCCCAATACAATAAATCTCGCCATTGTGTTCCATGTGTACTCTCGCTGCACCCATTAGTTTGAGTACATTAAGCAATCAAACACACACTGGAACACACACACTGGATATTTTGACAAGATACAGCTAAAGGTCAATGATGTTATAATTTTGGTTTAAAAACGTTTCTTTGCAGAGCCGTCATGCAGACACACTTCAGTGGTTGGAAGCTGCAAACAAAGAAGCAATGTCCAAGCTTTCATCGGTTTTAATGCATTGCATTTTGACATCACATATTCAGTTTTTCCACAATCAACATTCAAGATAGAGGCAGTTAGGACTATATATGTGGTATATACAAACAGTCAAAGGGAGTCTTGGGTCTCGTGGGGTGACTGCCTTTGAATAAAGAGTGCAAGACAAGTATAAGCTAGGTACACCACATCCATACACACTGACTCAGTATCATATCCAAGCCAAATACCCACCAGTCTCAGCGCTACTTTGAAATGCCCTCATCGTTCACTCCAAATACACCATAACCTTCCCCTTCATTCTCCATATTTCTACAGCCAAAATAAGACATATTCAGCCTAAATCTTCACAAGTAACAAAAAGCAACGGTGGTAAACAGATACCGGAAACAAGTAATGCTTTAACAGTGGAGCCGACTGGCCAAGTGATGCCTTCTTGCATCATCACCTTAAATGGTCTCTGTGTCTAAACACATATGGGACACCATTTGAGGGATTTTAAATGATATTATTAGTAACCAATCAGATCAATAGGACTGTAGATGTTTTCAAAGTGAGGAGAAAAAGACAGGAAATGTTGATATTTTGAGAGGAAACAAAACAAACTTTTAGTATGGTGGCTTTTCAGATTATCCTAACCTTTCTGTGGGGAAGCTCTTATAAAGTATCTATCAGCCAGAAAAGACAGATCCTGACATATTGGTGCATCATATCCATAATACAGAATGAAACTGAAGAGAAGGACACTCTCTCAAAACAGCTCAATCAAATCTCAAATGGTGATAAGTGGTCCAATCTGACTACTAACACAGATATTTGATCCCATTAGTGCTTAGCGGTCCTCTACGCAGCCATTTTGGTGGTAAGTTACAGTATGGTCCCATAGAATAGAGTAGTGCAGTGGTTACCAACCCTGGTTCTGGAAAGCCTTTTAAGTTCAGGCTTTTCTTCCAGCCCAGCATTCAAAACATTCAATGTTATTCAACTAATCATGACTAGATCATTATTTGAATCATGGGTTGGAACAAAAGTCTGTACTAAAATACTAAAAAGTGTTCTAAAAGCAGTGAATGTGCTAAAAGCCTGTACTCTTGTGGCTCTCCAGGACCAGGGTTTTTACCTCTGATGTAGTGAGTGGGTCATTGGGTCATTGGCCATCAGTTCTCCATCTGTTGGTCTTCAGTTTTCAGCCTGTTTCTCCAGCAGGCCCTTGAGGTGGGCGTGTAGCGGCTGGCACACAGCCTGGTAGCCCTGAGGGGTGAGGTGGAGGAAGTCATACAGGTCCTGGTGGGAGATGCTGCCGTCCGAGTGCACAAAGCCAGGGTCCACGTTGAGGAGAGAGGCGTGGGGGAGAGAGGACACGGCCTCCTTGACCAGCTTGTTGACCTGGGCGTTCCTCTCCCGCAGGGGGTTGGGCATCTTACCCCTGGGCAGCACTCCCTGTGGTTGGAAACATACATGATAGCACAGGAGGCTGCTGAGGGGAGAACGGTTCATAATAACGTTCGGAATGGAGCAAATGGAATGGCATCAAACACCTGAAAACCATGTGTTTGATACCATTCAACTGATTCAGCTTCAGCCATTACCACGAGCCCATTCTCCCCAATTAAGGTCCCACCAACCTCCTGTGCATGATAGTCACATTGTTGTCATGCTAGAAAGGACAAACGTGCCAATATAGTTTGCAATGATAATGGAGTCCATAAAGCATGCAGTTCATCATTTAGGTTTGGGTTATCATGAAGGTTAATGGTTGTAAAGGGGATTTTCCAGGTGAATAAAAGGGAGAGCAGTCAATCACATTAATTTAAATTATTTCAGTTTATTACAAGAATTCAGGGAGAACATCTCCAGAGCAGAAGCCAAGAGAAATGTCTAACGGGCTTCTCTGAGAGGGAACTTATATATTAATCCCACTGCACCGAGTGTTGAGTAAACAACAGCCCGAGAGGCTTGTAGGAAGTCACAACATCAGCTGCTACAGAATCACAGTGTCACAGATACATTATCAGTGTGTCCTCTGCAAAGTCTTTCAGCAAACTTTAACCATAACATTCAACACTGGCAGACATTTGATTCTGGCAGTTAAACAGGTCAAAGGAAGGAACATCAGTACTTAGTAACAGTAAATCAAATACAGGAAAATTATTAATCAAACCTTTCCCATTACAATGGTTTAAGTCACGTGGTAGAAAAGACGAAGAAAAACCCACCAGTACAAGAGTGTAAGCCTTCGGCAGCTTGTCCTTGATGAGTTGGACTATGGCCATAATGCCTCCACAGATCTGTTCTGCAGTGTGACCGTGATTATGGGTGCCCACCCACAGCACCACAACCTGGTGGAGGCAGAGGCACAAACATCAGCTTGGTGGGCAGTTTCATTCATACCACTTGATTTAAAAGCATTTTCAATGATTGATTCTGAAAGTGCTTTTTGGCCCGAGAACAAGCTTGGGACCATGGGTCTGTGCAGACATTAGGGTTTAAATCTGAACAATGAGTAGTGTATGATCAACTCTAATGTAATGTACTAACATGTTGTCTTTGTGTATACATACCTTTGGGCTGATGTGGGCCAACTCTCCATTGCTCAATCTCCACAAGACATGCTGTGTTTCGTCACCACCCACCCCAAAGTTGAGAGCGTGGAGAGGGGAGAACAGCTCTCGCCACACCTGACAAAAACAAATGAACACAATACCAGTATGTCAACTTGCATAACTTAGTAGCTAGCATGTCTTCTTCTGAAATGACAAGACTTGTAATCAGAACATTTTCAAATGTGGCAAATTATGTTGGCTAAAGTTCCAACCAACAAATGATACCAATGTTTGCAGTCCCATTACAGCTGTCAGGATAGAGAGATTACCTCAAACTGGTGCAAGAGCTGGACAAGAGAGTCTCCTACAAACAGGACATCTGGTTCCTTGTCCTTGCTGTTAGACACAAAGTGGTTATGCTGTAGGCAGAAGGAGAGAGGAAAGGGGATACCTAGTCAGTTGCACAACTGAAAGCATTCAACCGAAATGTGTCTTCCGCATTTAACCCAACCCCTCTGAATCAGGACACGAGAGGAAATTGACAATATATGCTACTGTTATTCTGAAATGGCAGCAGGATACACACCAAAGACATCCATCGGCCATCTCCCTGGATGTCCACACAAGGTGTGGGTGTGGCGGCGGGGTTGGAGTCTCCTGAGCTCATCACTTTGTCTGTCTAGTGTCAGAAAGAAACAAAGTGAAAATCAAGGCTTGGTAGATTAGAGCAGATGGTTGGATGCTTACTGTGTGTGAATCAAAAAGCAACTAACCACGGGTAGCTAGCTGGGTCACTACAGTAGAGTAGTGCAAAACAATTCCAAGTGAAATGTGTAACCCTATTCACAAATGGGCGTGCACTGGCACATATTATGGGGCCTAATAATAATAACGATTGCAGTAACTAATACTTTAACACAAATACACCAAAAACACGAGGATTCGTTAGTCATATGTCAAGCCAGGCTACAGGAATAGTCAGCTAGCTATACAGTAGCTAGCTAGCTAATCATAAGATTAGCATAAAGTGCTACGAACCAATGATGCATTAGCAATGTGGTGCATCAACGTACAGACTTTTTCAGATTAATAGGTGAGGTTGCTGAACAGCTAACAGGTATTATTGTTTTACAATACCGTAATTGTGGTTCGGCTGCCTGATAGTTCCTGAAAGTAAAATTTCAAGTCACTATAGGATGTACCATTGACCACTCATAGGTGAGCAACTTAAATAAAATATTGTTTTTTCCCCAGTCTAGTGATATGTATACAAGTAGTAATGTGTAGGAATACTTTCATAAAACACCTATTTTCACTATATTAAAGGCTATCAAAGTGACTGCCAAAGGGAATTATAGTTGCGGATAAATATAACCTACCTCCTCATTTCTAGCTTTGGAATCGTCCGGTGTTTGTTCATTAGGGAAAGGCGCGCCGCCGTTGCGCAAATTTTACATTTTAGTCATTTAGCAGACGCTGTTATCCAGAGCAATAGATTGCTTAAATTTTCATACCCCCCCCCCCCCCCGGGAATCGAACCAACAACCTTGGCGTTGTAAGCGCCATGCGTTACCAACTGAGGTACACGGGACCAACTAACTTACATACCACAAGAGCTTCTCAGTTTCTTCATTCAAACGTATAACTTTACAAAAGACTGCGATTATTGCCGAACTCTCCCGCGTCATGTCATTAATCAAGTTATGTTCGTTTTACGTCTCGCCAATTTCACAAAGGTCTACGGTTGTTTCATTGAACTTGACGTAAATTGAAAAATTGTTTAGGAAAGTTTAGTTATCTATTACGTTACTCTGTATATTACAGTTAGTTCGCACCAGCCAGCTAAAACTGCATTTGCCACATGATGAGGAAATGATGCAAATGAAATGTGCAGTTTTACTCAGTTTGGTGATATTGTTGAATATACCCTACGCAAACACGCGCAGCTACATTGATAGCACATCACCTTTCCGATGTGATATTGGCGGCTCGTACGGAACGTTGCTGGGCAACCAAACATTTTCAAAACTAGAATGTTTACCCCAACTTCCATTTTTGGATAGTTTGCGAAATTGTAGATTACACGTTTTCTGTGTCTTGCTAGCTTACGTTACATAATATCACTGGTACATGCAATACTGTATCAGGGTATCTTTCTTGTCTTTATTAAATTTCGCCTTGATTTCCTGCACGTGTGCCTAATTTATCCAGAACAAAAATTGCTGGTGAGTGACTGCAGTTTACTAACGTTAGCTAACGTAAGCTAGCTAGCTAATCAACAACATTATTTTGCTCATGTGTGCTGATTGAGCACTTTTTGTTATTGTGAACTGTTTTGTCTTGCTAGCTTGATAATGTTGGCCAGATCTAGCTACTAGGTTTGCTAGATGGAGTTCTTTTTCTGACAACGTTAGCAAATGTTCCAGGTTTCATTAATTTGTGTTAATGATCAAAAGTGTTCTGTTTCAAATAATACTTCTGCATGTGACCCAACAGCCATTTAGATTTTTTTTTTAATTATTGAGTCTCTTTTGTGCCCCTAGCATTCCACCTCATGATGAGCCATCTACATGGCAGAGCCTTAACAGAGAAGCAGAATGTCCTGCATGTTTTTAGCAAGCACTTCAAGTCTACAGATAAAACCTGTAGCCCAACCAACAGATCCACTCCACACTGCTGCTCTTCAAGCCATACCAAGAACACAGAAGCACAAAACAGCCAGACGAACAAGACTAAACGACTGAAAACACGCAAGGAGAGGAGCCAGGTAAGCAGAGGAGGATCTATTAGCAGATCCCACCAGCACCAAAGCAGCAAAGAGAAAGACCACTGTCATGGTTGCTGCCAAAGTAGCTCTCGCCCTCCTCCACGGAGAGATGCCCCATTAGCCCGCGTCTTCCCCGCTGGGCAAGAGCCCAGCATCACAAACATCACAAACAACCGTCTCATCGGCCACCATGGCCTGTTCAACCATGAGGTGAAGTCCATCGACATCGAGCGCCTGCTGAGTGAGCAGAGGAAGTTGGAGAAGCTTGGGCAGCGCGGGGGGCGAGGCAAAACCACTGCTACTCTTCCTCCCCTTCCACCCTCATCTTCTCTTCCTTTCTCCTCTCCTGGGCCTGATTCAGATGTGGGTGAAGTTGCTGTTCCTGACAATGTTGAGGAGGATCCAGATAAAGGGAGAGTAGAAAGAGTAGTAGCAAAGAGTAGTACTAAGGCCAACAAGCGTTATGAGTATAGGTCTAATTCAGAAAGCAGACTTTTTAAGTGTTCTCATGGGGATACACAAGAGGATTTCAGAAGAAAATTCACATCTATTCAGGTTTCTCTGGAGAAGAATGTAGCCAGTCACTCTAACAGCCAGGAGTCTGGTATCACACCAGGACAGACACATCACAGCGGTCTGACATCATCAGAGGGCGGCATAGTTACCCTATTATCCACAGAGAGTCCCTCACGTGTGGTACGAAACAAGAGCAAGGGGCCCAGGCCTGTAGTCTGTGAAACACTGTTGTCACCCAGTGGAAAGAATGAAAATAAGAGACCACCTGACACAAGGGCTGAGGTTAAGCCTGTTGTCCTTACCTTGGAGCAGACCCCCAAAAACCATGGACCTATTCTCCCACACACACAGCCATTCAGGCCCAGTCCAAACATCACAGTGTCTTCCTTCCCAGCAAGAGGTGGAAGCAGTGAGAGCTCAGACAATCAGATGCAGCAAACTGTCACCAACCCTGTCAGTGTGGTAGCTGCGCGTCTGTGCAGGTCTCTGCAGCTGCCACTGCTCCACAGGAGACACCTGGTGGCGGAAAGTAGGGAGGTGCTGCTGCAGGCCCTACGGGAGAGGCACGGGCTCCAGCTGCAGGAGAACCTACTCAACGTGCAGCGACGTCTCAGCTTCAGTACAGGACCCACCACAACCAGGGCCGGCCTGGGGCAGAGCACAATCCTGGCCGGCGTGGATGCATATGGAGGCTGGCCTGCAGGTACGGTATATAATGTGCTTGCGGTTGTGAGTGTTGGGTTGAGGACCGCAATAAGAAATGGAATCCTCTGTACTCTTGATCATATAATCATACTGTAACTAATCAGATCATATTGATTGTAATGTTGGCCTATCTGTATTATTTGTCAAATGTTTTATTGTAGCCTAACTGCATTTGGATATCGATACTATTGTACACCAAAGTGGGGACTTCGAAAATATCTTCAGTGGTGTAGTGTAGTTGAATGATTTGCCAACTATGTCTTCCTATCACAGCTCCATTGGATGGTGGTTTTGAAGACAGCATGGTGGAACATCCGTGCCTGGACTCCCAGAGGTCAGCCCCCAGCAAGAGGAGGAGGAAGCAGCTATGCCCCAACAGAATGACCCCTCAGCCCCTCATTGGGTCGCAAAACAGCCTGGACACGGTACGAGCATAAGACATTGAACTATCAGTCATCATCAGCCATATAGCGTAATAGTAAATAAAAATTGTGAATTTACGTCTAATATATAATTGGTAATTGTAGGTTTATTGAGATAGGATTTCCTAAACAAATTTGCAGTAGAACGTGCTACTATAATGCTACAGTACATTTTGTTAGTGAAATTGTCACAGAATGTTCTAAATGACAGTCTTCTTTGCAATACTTAGATATACTGTATGATAACAAACCAATTGCTGCCACACTTGCTTCTCTTTAGGCTGCTGCATGGAACCCCAACCCCAGTGTGGAGCAGGTTGGGGAACTGATCGGAGAACTACTTAGGCCCGCTTCCTCCTCGCACTTCCTCATGGACCTCCAGCCCTCTGGTTCCCCCTCTCGCCACCACGTCTTTGCCCCCCCTCCTGCCTCACCTTGGGCAGCTCAATCCGGTCTGCGTCAGTCCTGGGATGACGTATTCGACAGGGGAAGCATGAGAGAGTCAACCAGGGTGGATCACTTTGAGAACTGGAGGGATGACCCAGATTTGAGTTTTCTAAACCAGACAGAAACAGTGAGAGAGCGGATCAGTGGGCCTTTCTATCATGAGAAGAGTATGCAGTGTTTCCTACAGTATCCCACAGGGCCACCAGAGGGACACAGAGACAGACACTTGCCACAGCAGCAAGATCCATACGACATTGAAAGAAGCCATTTTGGTGGTTCTTCCTCATCCTTTTCTGCTCTTACCCACTATCCACTAGACAGTCATCAGCTCCACCCTTTCTATCGCTTCAACCGCCGCCCCCCAACCAGCCCTGTAATCTCCAGGTCCCACCTTCCTGACATGGCCTACTATCCCCCCTCCCACATGCTGGAGAGTGGCCTGTCCCCTCCTATGCCCCCTGGGTCCCTACCTGCTTTCCCCAGCCCTGAATGCTGGTCTTTCCCCCGGATGAGACTGTACTGATCCTTTGTGTAGTAGAGACATGCATAAGCACAATGCTATGTTGTTGAATATTTTCCAAATGCATACCATCAAGTCTAATTGTTTACAATTACAACTGACTTGATTTATTTATTTATTGTTATTGAATACCATCATATGATGGGCAGGAAGACAAAGTGCCATCCAGGAAATGTTGTTTGTATATTTACAAATATAAGTTAAATGTGTGAGAAAACATTACTATTTTTAAAATGTGTTCTTTCATACATTTCACATTCTCTAAAACTACTTACAGCCTGGACAGTAAAAACACAATTATGCTGTAGAAAGGTAACAGCAGCAAAATGTATTTTTTTATTGCATGAATACTTCTAATTGAAACATGTGCATGCAAAAACATACAGAAACACTGTAAGAGAAAATGCATTGCGGAACTTATGCAGTATGTTGTCAACTATGGCAGTACAAAATATCCAAGAATGTGGCCCTTGTTTTTTTTGGGGGCCAATGGGCCTACTTAAACTATACTTCATTATTTTTGACAAGCAGAATGCTTTAGCACAGATTATCAAAGACATGAATCAGCACGAATGCATTATGCAGAGGATTGTCTGCTGTCCATGGGTAGATCCCAATTGCATATTCCTCGCCTCGTCTCCTTCTCAAAACCCATTGGATGAGAAAGCCAGAGGTCCCTCCCCTCTGACCTTTTTCTCCAATTGGTTTTGAGAAGGAGCGAGGACACGAGGAGTATACAATTCTCCCCCTGTAAGATGGACTGAATAAAATGAACCTGTGAGTAAAATACTGTACATAGTCACACACTGTATCTTATATTAAAATCTAATAATAGATCATTAATTTACTTGTTTTAGTTTGTGTACTACTGATTGAGACAGTGATATTTTACAACAAGAAGTATACTTATACAATATTTAAATTCACTTTGCAACATGATTTGTCAAGGTACGTCTGATCATCTTATTTCCATTTTGCATCTTTTAAATGCACATACAGTATTACAATATTATTAAGTACTGATCACAACAGGATTGAGTTCGTTTTTTCCATGAGAGCAAATTACAAAAGCAAACAAATGATGGCTTTAGCTTATAGCAGTCAATCAAAGCATAAACAATGCTGGATTTCAAGAAAGTAGAACATCAAATAAAATGTTATTTCTCACATGCGCCGAATACAACAGGTGTGCATCATTTCAGTACTTTTACTACATTGAACTTTGTTTAATGTCCTGGAAACAGGCTGCTGCCAGGGCAAAGCGTGTCCTTTAACCTTACTGTGAAATGTTTATTTACAAGCCCTTAACCAACAAAGCCCTTAAAAATAAAAGTAACAAATAATTAAAGAGCAGCAGTAAAATAACAATAGCGAGGCTATATACAGAGGGTACCGGACAGAGTCATGACACGGAGGGCACATTTACAAGAGATTCAGTTCCTCTCTCTGTTTCTATGTGTGTGGGTGTGCATAATTTCAGTACTTTTACTACATTGAACTTTGTTTAATGTCCTGGAAACAGGCTGCTGCCAGGGAAAAGCGTGTCCTCTAACCCTTTCCTTAAGTCATTAAGTAATAGGTCTCATCTGTCGATGTATTGCTGATTTGAGACAGTGATATTTACCAACAAGATGTATACTTAAAGAGTATTAAAATTAACTTTGCAACATGATTTGTCAGGGTATGTCTGGTCATCTTTTTTCCATTTTCCTTTTCATCTTTTAAATGTACAAACAGTATTACAATATTATTTAGTAGAGAACAGGATTAAATTTGTTTTTATTACAAAAGCCCCCCCCCCCCCCCCCCCCCCCAAATGAATTAAGCTTATTATAGCTCTCAATCAAAGCATAGACAATGCTAGATTTCAAGCAAGTAGAAATCATGGCACGGAGGGCACATTTACAAGAGATTCAGTTCCTCTCTCTGTCTTTGTATGTGTCTGTGTGTGTGCATAATTTCTGTACTTTTACTACATTGACCTTTGTTTTGTATCCAGGAATCAGACTGCTGCTAGGGCAAAGTGTGTCCTATAACCCTTTCCTGAAGGCATTAAGTAATAGTTATCATCATCTGTTGGTGGCTGATTGAAGTATTCCTCCCTCCCCACATCCTCCTCTTCAAACCTGCTGCTCCCACTCCTCAGCGCCCTCCTCAGATAGTTCCAAAACAGTTCCTGAGCCTTGACCAGGTCCATGCAGTCTGACCCCGGCCACTGAAGGTAGGTCTTCTTCACCATGACCTTTCTCATACGGTGGTAAGCCGACAGCTGTCTTTCAGGGATGGGTTCCAGGAAGATGAGCAGGAGCCCATCCCGGAGCTCATGGAAGAGCCTGTAGCTGGCCAGCTGGAGCTCCAGGGAACACCACTCGCTGCACAGGAAGTGCCTACTAACCATGCAGATGGTCTTGCGGCTGCTGTACACGGCGGAGACGATGTTGTCCACGATGTTGCGGCC
The DNA here is from genome assembly GCF_965601325.2 of Salmo salar. Classification (NCBI taxonomy): domain Eukaryota; kingdom Metazoa; phylum Chordata; class Actinopteri; order Salmoniformes; family Salmonidae; genus Salmo; species Salmo salar. Next base: position 24,271,056 of record NC_138292.1, read on the forward strand.
CAGCTCAAATTCACGGTGGTGCAGGCACAGCCTGAAAGAGGCTCCGTTGCCCTCCAGGTTGGGAAGCAGCTGGTCTAGTACCCAGGGCTCGTCCGCCGAGTTATAGGAGATGAAAGCATCGTATTTGCAGCGCTCCTCTTTCTCCCTCAGCCTGCGCCAGTGTTGGCCGAACCAGGAGCGGAACACATAATAGCTATACTTCAGTTTCCAATACAGCTTGTTGTAGAGAAGCGGGACTATAGTCAGCAGTAAAATCACAGTGGTTGTGGTAGCTAAAAGGTACTCTCCCAGGTCCAGGTAGCAAACATTGGTGTCAAAGTTGTGGAAGCTTTTTTGGCGTTTTTTATCTTGGCACAGTCTTACTATACAGTCTACAAACTGGACTCTGGTTAGTCAAAGTCCAGTTCTGCAGGTCACTGTTGAGGCAGGTGCAACTAAGAGGAATGTTGCACAGGTCCAGGTAGCGCAGTTTAGGGAGAGCCTCCAGCACATTCACATCTAAGGATTGCATTATGTTTTTGTGGAGAAGCAAGATCTGCAGCTCTGTCAGATTCCCAAAAACCTCCTTTGAGAAGGACTGGATGCCCATGTTCCTTGCACTGAGCTTGCTCAATTTCCGCAGGTTTTTGAAGACGCCTGGCTGCAGCTGCATCACCCCGGCACAGGAGTTGTCCAAGGAGAGGAAAGTGAAGTTGGTCAGATCGTCAAAAGTGTCTGCTGCGAAGCTGAAGATGTGATTGTCGGTGAGGTAGAGCGATTGGACGGAGTTGAGACCACGGAAAAAGGCATAAGGCAGCACGTTGAGGCCGTGGGGCATCTGCGCATCTAGTTTGAGGTTGCGAAGTTTTGTTAGATTCACAAAAGGAGAGTTGGTACGTTTAGAGGAGAAGCTAACCTGATTCCCATGTAGATCAAGAACTTCAAGTGTGGCGTGGAATGGTTTAAACTTGGAGCTGTCAATCTGTTTGAGATTGTTTCCATCGAGGTAAAAATTGGCCAGGTTATCGAGCCCCACAAGGCTAACTCTTTAAAATGAGTGATTTTGTTCCCTCCAAGATCCAAAATGTGCAGGTGTTTGAGTGAATGGAAAGTCTTGTTGAAAATAGCAGCTATCTGATTGTTACGTAGGTTAAGTATTTCCAGGCTCTGCAGATCTTCAAAGCTATCCTTGTACAGATCGGTCAGGAGGTTGTTGTCCAGACGCAGTGTGACAAGATTAGGCAGTCCACTGAAAGCCTTATGGTCAATATGGGCGATTATGTTGAGTTGTAGGGTCTTCACATTTGGTGTGTGGTGGAAAGCAAAAGAGTTGACAATGAGTATGCGATTGTAACGGTAGCTCAGATCTGTCAGATTTGGGAAAGAGAGGTTCTGTCTGTTGCAGGACCCCTTGACTAACAAACACTCAAACTGGACAGTTTTATCTCAATCTCTTCATATATATATATATATATATATATATATATATATATATATATATATATATATATATATATACACATATACTGCTCAAAAAAATAAAGGGAACACTTAAACAACACAATGTAACTCCAAGTCAATCGCACTTCTGTGAAATCAAACTGTCCACTAAGGAAGCAACACTGATTGACAATAAATGTCACATGCTGTTGTGCAAATGGAATAGACAACAGTTGGAAATTATAGGCAATTAGCAAGACACCCCCAATAAAGGAGTGGTTCGGCAGGTGGTGACCACAGACCACTTCTCAGTTCCTATGCTTCCTGGCTGATGTTTTGGTCACTTTTGAATGCTGGCGGTGCTTTCACTCTAGTGGTAGCATGAGACGGAGTCTACAACCCACACAAGTGGCTCAGGTAGTGCAGCTCATCCAGGATGGCACATCAATGTGAGCTATGGCAAGAAGGTTTGCTGTGTCTGTCAGCGTAGTGTCCAGAGCATGGAGGCACTACCAGGAGACAGGCCAGTACATCAGGAGATGTGGAGGAGGCCGTAGGAGGGCAACAGCCCAGCAGCAGGACCGCTACCTCCGCCTTTGTGCAAGGAGGAGCAGGAAGAGCACTGCCAGAGCCCTGCAAAATGACCTCCAGCAGGCCACAAATGTGCATGTGTCTGCTCAAACGGTCAGAAACAGACTCCATGAGGGTGGTATGAGGGCCCGAAGTCCACAGGTGGGGGTTGTGCTTACAGCCCAACACCGTGCAGGACGTTTGGCATTTGCCAGAGAACACCAAGATTGGCAAATTCGCTACTGGTGCCCTGTGCTCTTCACAGATGAAGCAGGTTCACACTGAGCACATGTGACAGACGTGACAGAGTCTGGAGACGCCGTGGAGAACGTTCTGCTGCCTGCAACATCCTCCAGCATGACCGGTTTGGTGGTGGGTCAGTCATGGTGTGGGGTGGCATTTCTTTGGGGGGCCGCACAGCCCTCCATGTGCATGCCAGAGGTAGCCTGACTGCCATTAGGTACCAAGATGAGATCCTCAGACCCCTTGTGAGACCATATGCTGGTGCGGTTGGCCCTGGGTTCCTCCTAATGCAAACAATGCTAGACCTCATGTGGCTGGAGTGTGTCAGCAGTTCCTGCAAGAGGAAGGCATTGATGCTATGGACTGGCCCGCCCGTTCCCCAGACCTGAATCCAATTGAGCACATCTGGGACATCATGTCTCGCTCCATCCACCAACGCCACGTTGCACCACAGACTGTCCAGGAGTTGGCGGATGCTTTAGTCCAGGTCTGGGAGGAGATCCCTCAGGAGACCATCCGCCACCTCATCAGGAGCATGCCCAGGTGTTGTAGGGAGGTCATACAGGCACGTGGAGGCCACACACACTACTGAGCCTCATTTTGACTTGTTTTAAGGACATTACATCAAAGTTGGATCAGCCTGTAGTGTGGTTTTCCACTTTAATATTGAGTGTGACTCCAAATCCAGACCTCCATGGGTTGATAAATTGGATTTCCATTGATTATCTTTATGTTGTTTTGTTGTCAGCACATTCAACTATGTAAAGAAAAAAGTATTCAATAAGATTATTTCATTCATTCAGATCTAGGATGTGTTATTTTAGTGATCCCTTTATTTTTTTGAGCAGTATATATATATATATATATATATATATATATCCCAGCCCCCGTCCCTGCAGGAGGCCTTTTGGTAGGCCGTCATTGTATAAAAGAATTTGTTCTTAACTGACTTGCCTAGTTAAATTAAATAAAAATAAATATTCTGGACATACAGTGCCTTCGGAAAGTATTTAGACCCCTTGACTTTTTCCCACATTTTGTTACGTTAGAGTTATTGTAAAAATGATTAAATAAAATTTTTAAATCCTCAGCAATACCCCATGACAAAGCGAAAACAGGTTTTTTGAAATGTTGCTAATATATTACAAATAATAAACATACCTTATTTACGTAAGTATTCAGACCATTTGCTATGAGACTTGGAATTGAGCTCAGGTGCATCCTGTTTCTATTGATCATCCTTGAGATGTTTCTACAACTTGATTGGAGTCCACCTGTGATAAATTCTATTGATTGGATATGATTTGGAAAGGCACACACCTGTTTTATATAAGGTCCCACAATTGATAGTGCATGTCAGAGCAAAAACCAAGCCACGAGGTCGAAGGAATTGTCCGTAGAGTGCCAAGACAGGATTGTGTCGAGGCACAGATCTGGGGAAGGGTACAAAAAAATGTTGGTACACTTTAGTCAAGGGGTCTAAATACTTATTTATTTAAATGTTTATTGAAGTTCCCCAAGAATACAGAGGCCTCCATCATTCTTAAATGGAAGATGTTTGGAATCACCAACTGTTCCTAGAGCTGACCGCCCCGCAAAACTGAGCAATCGGGGGAGAAGGGCCTTGGTCACGGAGTTGACCAAAATCCCGATGGTCACTCTGACAGAGCTCCAGAGTTCCTCTGTGGAGATGGGAGAATCTTCCAGAAGGACAACCATCTCTGCAGCACTCCACCAATCAGGCCTTTATGGTAGTGGCCAGACGGAAGCCACTCCTCAATAAGACATATGACAGCCTGCTTGGAGTTTGCAAAAAGGCACCTACAGTAAAGACTCTCAGACCATGAGAAACAAGATTCTCTAGTCTGATGAAACCAAGATTGGAGGAAACCTGGCACCATCCCTACGGTGAAGCATGGTGGTGGCATAATCATGATCCTTGATGAAAACCTGCTCCAGAGCTCTCGGGACCTCAGACTGGGGTGAAGGGTCACCTTCCAACAGGACAACGGCCTTAAGCACACAGCCAAGACAACGCAGGAGTGGCTTCGGGACAAGTCTCAATGTCCAGCCAGACTTAAACCTGATCGAACATCTCTGGAGAGACCTGAAAATAGCCGAGCAGCAACGCTCCCCATCCAACCTGACAGAGCTTGGGAGGATCTGCAGAGAAGAATGGGAGAAACTCCCCAAATACAGGTGTGCCAAGCTTGTAGTGTCATACCCAGGAAGACTGGAGACTGTAATTGCTGCCAAAGGTGCTTCAACAAAGTACTGAGTAAAGGGTCTGAATACTTCTAAACATTTCTAAACCTGTTTTTGCTTCATCATTATGGGGAATTGTGTATAGATTGAGGAAAAAAGTATTAAACAATTTTAGAATAAGTCTGTAACCTAACAAAATGTGGAAAAAGTCAAGGGGTCAGTATACTTTCCGAAGGCACTGTAACTTGTGAACACTGCATGCGCTATCGCAACAGTTGCTCGTCACTTGACTATCATTCAGAAATGTTCTTCCTGATGATGTGGGAAAATATCAAAATGTAGGCTAATTAAACAGCTTGTACTCTAGTTTATAGAAAGACCCTCAACCACTGTGAGAAATCAAAGCATTGACTTTTGTACTGCTGCATGCAGCAATTTTCCTAATCTGACAAATGAGTTGTTCAATTTCATTTCACTCATCATAATCCATAGCAAATTCTACATCTTTCATTTACCTATCATAATCCATCATAACATAATTTTATAATGGGTTATCAAACACGTTTCAAGAGTTATTTTACAAATCACATTCAAATAAAGCAAAATCATATCTCAAGTCCCATTTGATCTTTAATTAAAAGCCTCGAGTCCAGCCTCACCTCAGTTCTGGGGGCTGTAACATGCCTGTATCATGTCCTTTCTGCTACATTATGAAAGCTTGTCTCTTAATCCCTGTTTAATGACTGCCTCTCTTTGGTTGTACAGAAAGAGGAAGGAAAGGGACAACGGACATGGAGTCATGGTGCACGATCAAATGAAAGTTGTTCTCCATTTATTGTTCTTCATGTACATGGCGAGGGAGAGGAAAACCCAGGTACTCCAGTCAGCAATGTGCCAAACACAAAATACACAGATGCAACACTATATACAATCTCTTTATTCTGCTGGGGGAAGGTTTTCATTTTTAAAACTCAAAACAGATATTTGTGTATTGAGTAATTTCAAAATAACTGAAACACTATTATACACTAGAAGGATTGATTGCAAAAGAAAGTGGGAGGTCTCAATATTTTACTGATAAGTAGGACCAAATAACGCATTGAGAGGGATGGGTCTTATTTCATATAAAAAGGAAAGGTGTTCCTGGTCACCACTTATATGACAATTCAAGTTTCGTTTGTCGTATTTCTAAAATGTTTTTTTTATATCTATATATTTTTTAACGTAATTCCTGTTTGTGCTTTTGTAGTTGGTTGGATTAATTGTGTCCACCACACCAAGGTAGTTGGCTGAAGAGGGTGTGGCGGGTAGTCTGGGGGACCATGAACCTTAAGCAAACTTTAACAAAGAAATAATTGCCAAAAGAAACTTTGGTAGAAGCTTTATTCACTCAGGTAATCAGGTAATTTTCAGACAAGCAAATACACACATTACTTAATTGAGTCATGATATAAAACAACACTATATAAAGTACATCATATGAGTAAACTGTAAACAGGCCATCTGACAGATTCTGCAGTCAGGCAGGCCATGACAACCCAGCAGTGTTGGAAGAAGTATCCAGTTGTCATACAGTACTTGAGAAAAATTATAGATACCTTAATAGAAAGTTACTCAAGTAAAAGTGAAAGTCACACAGTAAAATAGTACTTGAGTAAAAGTCAAAGTATTTGTTTTAAATATACTTAAGTATCAAAAGTAGAAGTGAAAGTATAAATCATTTCAAATTCCTTATATTATGCAAAGCAAACTGCACCAATTTCATGTTTTTAAAATGTACGGATAGCCAGGGGCACACTCCAACATTATTTACAAAATATGCATTTGTGTTTAGTGAGTCCGCCAGACCATAGGCAGTAGGGATGACCATGTGTTCTCTTGATAACTGCATGAATTTCACAATTTTCCAGTCCTGCTTAGCATTCAAAATGTAATGGGTACTTTGGGTAAAAATGTATGGAGTAAAAAGTACAATATTTTCTTTAGGAATGTAGTGAAGTAAAAATATAAATAGTAAAATACAGATACCCTAAACAACTACTTAAGTAGTACTTTAAAGTATTTTTACTTAAGTACTTAACACCACTGCTACCTAGTCATCACGCACGGAACCCTGGGTAAAAACAAACAGGTTAACATGAATCATGACATCACACACTATGAAAACACTTACAGGTAGGGCCTTGACTTTTTCTTGACTAAGTGACCTTAAAGAGGGACATCTCAGCCAGTCTGCAGTTTTAGGCTATAAATAAAGTCAGAATTTTCTTGGTCAGGTCATGTTGTCGGGAAATTTCCTGGCCCGAAGATAAAGGAAGTCTATAAAGGAGGGTGAAGACACAGAGACAGACACTTGCCACAGCGGCAAGATCCATATGACATTTAAAGGAGCCATTTTCCTCATCCTCATCTGCTCCTACCCACTATCTACTAGACAGTCATCAGCTCCACCCTTTCTATCACTTCAACCGTCGCCCCCCAACCAGCCCTGTAATCTCCAGGTCCCACCTTCCTGACATGGCCTACTATCCCCCCTCCCACATGCTGGAGAGTGGCCTGTCCCCTCCTATGCCCTATGGGTCCCTACCTGCTTTCCCCAGCCCTGAACGCTGGTCTTTCCCCCGGATGAGACTGTACTGATCCTTTGTGTAGTAGAGACATGCATAAGCACAATGCTATGTTGTTGAGTATTTTCCAAATGCATGCCATCAAGTCTAATTGTTTACAATTACAACTGACTGATGTTTTATTTCTCTGTTGAATATTGTAAGGCCATATGATGGGCAGGAATACAAAGTGCCAGCCTGGAAATGTTGTTTGCATTTTTACAAATATTTTTAAATATTTTCTTTCATATTTTTTCCATACTCTAAAACTACTTAGAGCCTGGACAATGAAAACACAATAATGCTGTGGAAAAGTAACAGCAGCAGAATGTATTTTTTATTGCATGAATACTTCTAATTGAAACATGTGCATGCAAAAACATAGAAGCACTATAAAATAAAATGCATTGCATAACTTATACAGTATGCTGTTTGACAAGCAGAATTCTTTAGCACAGATGATCAAAGACATAAATCAGCATGAATGCATTATGCAGAGGATTGTCTGCTGTCCATGGGAAGATCTCAATTTCATACTCACATCTTCCCTTCAGAGGTCCCTCCCCTCTGACCTTTTCCTCTGGGTTTTGAGGAGGAGAGAGGATGTGAGTATGTAATTGAGATTCTCCCCATTGAAGATGGACCAAATAAAATGAAACCTGTGAAAATAATACTGTGCATAGTAACGCACTGTTTTATATTAAAATCTAATAATAGATCATTAATGTATTTGTTTTATTTTGTGCATTCCTAATTGAGAAAGTGATATTTACCAACAAGAAGTATACTTATAGAATATGTAAATTAACTTTGCAACATGATTTATCTGATCATCTTATTTCCCATGTCCATTTCCATTTTACTCTGCATCTTTTAAATGTTCATACAGTATTACACTATTATTAAGTAATGGCGCCATACCAAACTGGAAGTCTTCCGACTAGCTTGGAAAGACAGTACCGTGCAGTATCGAAGAGCCCTCACTGCTGCTCGATCATCCTATTTTTCCAACCTAATTGAGGAAAATAAGAACAATACGAAATTTATTTTTGATACTGTCGCAAAGCTAACTAAAAAGCAGCATTCCCCAAGAGAGGATGGCTTTCACTTCAGCAGTAATAAATTCATGAACTTCTTTGAGGAAAAGATCATGATCATTAGAAAGCAAATTACGGACTCCTCTTTAAATCTGCGTATTCCTCCAAAGCTCCATTGTCCTGAGTCTGCACAACTCTGCCAGGACCTAGGATCAAGGGAGACACTCAAGAGTTTTAGTACTATATCTCTTGCCACAATGATGAAAATAATCATGGCCTCTAAACCTTCAAGCTGCATACTGGACCCTATTCCAACTAAACTACTGAAAGAGCTGCTTCCTGTGCTTGACCCTCCTATGTTGAACATAAACGGCTCTCTATCCACCGGATGTGTACCAAGCTCACTAAAAGTGGCAGTAATAAAGCCTCTCTTGAAAAAGCCGAATCTTGACCCAGAAAATACAAAAAATGATCGGCCTATATCGAATCTTCCATTTCTCTCAAAAAGTTAACAAAAAGCTGTTGCACAGCAACTCACTGCCTTCCTGAAGACAAACAATGTATACGAAATGCTTCAGTCTGGTTTTAGACCCCATCATAGCACTGAGACTGCACTTGTGAAGGTGGTAAATTACTTTTTAATGGTGTCAGACCGAGGCTCTGCATCTGTCCTCGTGATCCTAGATCTTAGTGGTCTTTCAAGGTTTTACTGCAAGGTTTTACTGAAAGATATTTTGATCATCGATCACCACATTCTTTTGGAGAGATTGGAAACCCAAATTGGTCTACACGGACAAGTTCTGGCCTGGTTTAGATCTTATCTGTCGGAAAGATATTCTTACACTGGATATCTTAAGGTGAATGCACCAATTTGTAAGTCGCTCTGGATAAGAGCGTCTGCTAAATGACGTAAATGTAAATGTAAATATCAGTTTGTCTCTGTGAATGGTTTGTCCTCTGACAAATCAGCTGTAAATTTCGGTGTTCCTAAAGGTTCCGTTTTAGGACCACTATTGTTTTCACTATATATTTTACCTCTTGGGGATGTCATTCGAAAACATAATGTTAAACTTCACTGCTATGCGGATGACACACAGCTGTACATTTCAATGAAACATGGTGAAGCCCCAAAATTGCCTTCGCTAGAAGCCTGTGTTTCAGACATAAGGAAGTGGATGGCTGCAAACTTTCTACTTTTAAACTCGGACAAAACAGAGATGCTTGTTCTAGGTCCCAAGAAACAAAGAGATCTTCTGTTGAATCTGACAATTAATCTTGATGGTTGTACAGTCGTCTCAAATAAAACTGTGAAGGACCTCGGCATTACTCTGGACCCTGATCTCTCTTTTGACGAACATATCAAGACCGTTTCAAGGACAGCTTTTTTCCATCTACGTAACATTGCAAAATCAGAAACTTTCTGTCCAGAAATGATGCAGAAAAATGTATCCATGCTTTTGTTACTTCTAGGTTGGACTACTGCAATGCTCTACTTTCCGGCTACCCGGATAAAGCACTAAATAAACTGCAGTTAGTGTTAAATATGGCTGCTAGAATCCTGACTAGAACCAAAAAATTTGATCATATTACTCCAGTGCTAGCCTCCCTACACTGGCTTCCTGTTAAGGCAAGGGCTGATTTCAAGGTTTTACTGCAAACCTCCAAAGCATTACATGGGCTTGCTCCTACCTATCTTTCTGATTTGGTCCTGCCGTACATACCTACACGTACGCTATGGTCACAAGACGCAGGCCTCCTAATGTCCCTAGAATTTCTAAGCAAACAGCTGGAGGCAGGGCTTTCTCCTAAAGAGCTCCATATGGAATGGTCTGCCTACCCATGTGAGAGATGCAGACTCGGTCTCAACCTTTAAGTCTACTGAAGACTCATCTCTTCAGTAGGTCCTATGATTGAGTGTAGTCTGGCCCAGGAGTGTGAAGGTGAACGGAAAGGCTCTGGAACAACGAACCACCCTTGCTGTCTCTGCCTGGCCGGTTCCCCTCTCTCCACTGGGATTCTCTGCCTCTAACCCTATTACAGGGGCTGAGTCAATGACTTACTGGTGTTCTTCCATGCCGTCCCTAGGAGGGGTCCGTCACTTGAGTGGGTTGAGTTACTGACGTGGTCTTCCTGTCTGGGTTAGCGCCCCCCCTTGGGTTGTGCCGTGGCGGAGATCTTTGTGGGCTATACTCGGTCTTGTCTCAGGATGGTAAGTTGGGGGTTGAAGATATCCCTCGAGTGGTGTGTAGGCTGTGCTTTGGCAAAGTGGGTGGGGTTATATCCTTCCTGGTTGGCCCTGTCCGGGGGTATCATCGGATGGGGGCACAGTGTCTCCTGACCCCTCCTGTCTCAGCCTCCAGTATTTATGCTGCAGTAGTTTATGTGTCGGGGGGCTAGGGTCAGTCTGTTATATCTGGAGTATTTCTCCTGTCTTATCCGGTGTCCTGTGTGAATTTAAGTATGCTCTCTCTAATTCTCTCTTTCTCTCTTTCTTTCTTTCTCTCTCTTGGAGGACCTGAGCCCTAGAACCATGCCTCAGGACTACCTGGCATGATGACTCCATGCTGTCTCCAGTCCACCTGGCCGTGCTGCTGCTCCAGTTTCAACTGTTCTGCCTGCGGCTATGGAACCCTGACCTTTTCACCGGACGTGCTACCTGTCCCAGACCTGCTGTTTTCAACTCTCTAGAGACAGCAGGCGTGGTAGAGATACTCTCAATGATCGGCTATGAAAAGCCAACTGACATTTACTCTTGAGGTGCTGACTTGTTGCACCCTCGACAACTACTGTGATTATTATTATTTGACCATGCTGGTCATTTATGAACATTTGAACATCTTGGCTATGTTCTGTTATAATCTCCACCCGGCAGAGCCAGAAGAGGACTGGCCACCCCTCATAGCCTGGTTCCTCTCTAGGTTTCTTCCTAGGTTTTGGCCTTTCTAGGGAGTTTTTCCTAGCCACCGTGCTTCTACACCTGCATTGCTTGCTGGTTGGGGTTTTAGGCTGGGTTTCTGTACAGCACTTTGAGATATCAGCTGATGTAAGAAGGGCTATATTAATACATTTGATTTGATCACAACAGGATTAAGTTAGTTTTTTCCATGACAGAAAATTACAAAAGCAAACAATTGATGACTTGCTTATTATTGCAGTCGATCAAAGCATAAACAATGCTGGATTTCAATCAAGTAGAACGTTATGGTAATGAAGGAACTTTTACAAGAGATTCAGTTCCTCTCTGTCTTTCTATGTGTGTGGGTAGGCATAATTTCAGTACTTTTCTACATTGAACTTAGTTTCATATCCTGGAATCAGGCTGTTGCCAGGGCAAAGTGTGTCCTCTAACCATTTCCTTACGTCATTAAATAATAGGTCTCATCTCTCGGTGTATTTACCAACAATAATTATTATTGAATATTTATATTAACTTTGCAACATGATTTGTCAGGGTATATCTATTTCCATTTCCCTCTACATCTTTTAAATGTACATACAGTATTACAATATTATTTAGTACTGATCACAACAGGATTAAGTTTGTTTTCCATGAAAGCAAATTAAAAAAGGAAACAAATTATGACTAGTTTATTATAGCAATCGATCAAAGCAAGTAGAACATCATTGTACCGAGGGCACATTTACAAAATACTCAGTTCCTCTCTCAGCATATGTGTGCCTCATTTTAGTACTTTTACAACATTGAACTTTGTTTCATATCCAGGAATCAGGCTGTTGCCAGGGCAAAGCGTGTCCTCTAACCCTTTGCTAAAGACTTTCTTTTTTTTAAACATTTTAGTCATTTAGCAGACGCTCTTATCCAGAGCGACTTACAGTAGTGAATGCATACATTTCAATTCATTTCATACATTTTTTTTTTCTCGTACTGGCCCCCCGTGGGAATCAAACCCACAACCCTGGCATTGCAAACACCATTGCAAACACCATGCTCTACCAACTGAGCCACAGGGAGGCTATGTAATAGTTAGCATCATCGGTCGGTGGCTGAATTAAGTATTCTTCCCTCCCCTCTTCCTCATCTTCCTCTTCAAACCTGCTGCTCCCGCTCCTCAGCGTCCTCCTCAGATGGTTCCAAAACAGTTCCTGAGCCTTGACCGGGTCCATGCAGTCTGACCCCGGCCACTGCAGGTAGGTCTTTTTCAACATTACCTTTCTCATACAGCTGCCTTTCAGGGATGGGTTCCAGGAAGTAGAGCAGGAGCACATCCTGGAGCTTGTGGAAGAGCCTGTAGCTGGCCAGCTGGATCTCCAGGGAGCACCACTCGCTGCACAGGAAGTGCTTACTAACCACGCAGATGGTCTTGCGGCTGCTGTACACGGAGGAGACGATGTTGTCCATGATGTTTACGCTGGTGTAGGCACAGCCGGGCAGAGGCTCCGTTGCCCTCCAGGTTGGGAAGTAGCTGGTCTACTAAGCGGGATTATAGTCAGCAGTAAAATCACAGTGGTGGCTAAAAGGTACTCTCCCAGGTCCAGGTAGAAAACTTTGGTGTCAAAGGTTGGAGGTTGGAGGTTTGGTGTCAAAGGTTGGAGGTTGGAGGTTTTTTCTGGGCACTGTGGACATTAGAGTAAGACTAACTGGACTATCTGGTTTGTCAAAGTCCAGTTCTGCAGGTCACTGTTGAGGCAGGTGCAACTAAGAGGAATGTTGCGCAGTTTAGGGAGAGCCTCCAGCACATTCACATCTAAGGATTGCATTACGTATTGGTTGAGAGGCAAGATCTGCAGCTTTGTCAGATTCCCGAAAACCTCCTTTGAGCAGGACTGAATGCCAATGTTCCTTGCTCAATTTCCGCAGGTTTTTGAAGACGCCTGGCTGCAGCTGCATCACCCAGGCACAGGACTGGTCCAAGGAGAGGAAAGTCAAGTTGGTCAGATTGTCAAAAGTGTCTGCTGCGAGTTGTAGGGTCTTCGCATTTGGTGTGTGGTGGAAAGCAAAAGAGTTGACATTGAGTATGCGATTGTAACGGTAGCTCAGATCTGTTAGATTTGGGAAAGAAAGGTTCTGTCTGTTGCAGGACATTATGGAGGTGAGGTGTTTTTTCTCTGCTGTGAATTTCTTGATTTGATCCTGGAGGCCTTACCTTCCTCAACTTGTTGAAGAAAAGGTCCAATAAACCTTGGATTGGTGGACAGTTGGAAAGTGTGTTCTTCCGCAATGACGGTATCCCAATGGTTTCCAGACACAGATTTTTTTAAATGTGATCTTTGTACTCAAAAGGCTGCATAACTCCATGAGCAGATTGTCAGTCTTCAACCCCATACCAGATACGTTTATGTTCCCATCTGTAACATTGCTGACATTCAAAAGCTCTGGCACTGTGACATTGGTTGAACGCAAACGCATGTAGTTTAGCTTCCGCAAGTCAACACCTTGGAAAGCCCTTGAAGGGATCTGGTCATTGTAGGAGAGATCCAGCAGTAGTACATGGCTGAGGAAGCCCCATTCACATGCTAAAATGACCAGATTGTTTTTACAGAGATAGAGGGTGGCGAGGGACTCTGGTAGGTCTGTATGGTTAGAATGATGGAGGGATGTTAGATTGTTATTGCACAGGTCTAGTTTTGTCAGCTTCTGCAAGTGAGTCACAGATTCTGCCACCACAGAGAAGTTGTTCTGGTAGTTCTGCCGTAATATGATTGTAGAGCATGGAGAAAATAAGTGGAGAGGGAGCATAATCAGTGAGTTATTATTTAAAATACAAATAGTTTACAGCTAACTATTGATTGATACTGATTTTTTATAAATATTCTACACAAAAAAATCTAAAAAGATTTAGATACAGAGCTGTTATATTTTCCCACAATTTTCACAAACGCCAGTGCCATCCTCCTCTCTTTCATGTTGACAAAAAGGTCTATGACTTTGTCATACAGTACACGCTTTTAGATTTTGTTGTCCTAGGCTACCTAGCTAAAATGCACAGACGGTGGGGCATAGTCCCACATTTTAGGAGAGCAGCAGGGGGTGAGGGAGAGTCCCAGACATCAAAAGCAAAAAGGAGGACTGACACTCCAACCAGTGTGAACTTGGAGCTACCGCCATGCCAGATCCCATCAGATGAAGTATTACTAATGAAAGAAGAAATTAGGAAGATAGAGGACGGCGACAGAGATGGCCGCGTTCTTAGGAAACTATGCAGTATTTTTTTATGTATTATTTCTTACACTGTTACCCCAGGAAATCTTAAGTCTTATTACATGCAGTCGGGAGGAACTATTGGATATAAGAGCAACGTCAACTCACCAACATTATCACCAGGAATATGACTTTCCCGAAGCGGATCCTCAGTTTGGTCCACCACCCAGGACAATGGATTGGATCCCAGTAGGCGACCCAAAACAACGGCGCCGCAGAAGGGGCCGCGGTCTTCTGGTCAGGCTCAGTAGATGGGCACATCGCCCACCGCTCCCAAGTATACTACTTGCCAATGTCCAGTCTCTTGACAACAAGGTAGACAAAATCCGAGCAAGGGTTGCCTTTCAGAGATTGCAACATTCTCTGCTTCACGGAAACATGGCTCACTCGGGATACTTTATCAGAGTCGGTACAGCCACCTGGTTTCTTCACATATCGCGCCGACAGAAACAAACATCTCTCTGGTAAGAAGAAGGGCGGGGGTGTATGCCTTATGATTAACTAATCGGGGTGTGATCATAACAACATACAGGAACTCAAGTCCTTTTGTTCACCTGACCTAGAATCCCTTACAATCAAATGCCGACCGCATTATCTACCAAGAGAATTCTCTTCGATTATAATCACAGTCTTGTATATCCCCCCCAAGCAGACACCTCGATGGCCCTGAAAGTACTTCATTGGACTCTATGTAAACTGGAAACCACATATCCCGAGGCTGCATTTATTGTAGCTGGGGATTTTAACAAGGCTAATCTGAAAACAAGGCTCCCTAAATTTTATCAGCATATCGAATGCGCGACCCAGGTTGGCAAAATCCTGGATCATTGTTACTCTAACTTCCGCGACACATACAAAGCCCTCCCTCACACTCCTTTTGGCAAATCTGACCATGACTCCATTTTGTTGCTCCCAGCCTATAGACAGAAACTAAAAC
This sequence comes from Salmo salar, assembly GCF_965601325.2. Lineage (NCBI taxonomy): Eukaryota > Metazoa > Chordata > Actinopteri > Salmoniformes > Salmonidae > Salmo > Salmo salar. Next base: position 24,286,233 of record NC_138292.1, read on the forward strand.
AGGAAACGCTCATGCTCAGGTCTGTTCAAAGCTGGTCCGACCAATCTGATTCCACGCTTCAAGATTGCTTCGATCACATGGACTGGGATATGTTGCAGATAGCATTGAACAACAACATTGATGTATACGCTGATTCGGTGAGTGAGTTTATTAGCAAGTACATCGGTGATGTTGTACCCACGGCGACTATTAAAACCTTCCCCAACCAGAAACCGTGGATTGATGGCTGCATTCGCGCAAAACTGAAAGCGCAAACCACTGCTTTTAACTTTTTGGTAACAGGGGGCAGTATTCGGAAATTCAGATGAATAATGTGCACAAATTAAACTGCCTGCTACTCGGGCCCAGAAGGTAGGATATGCATATTATTAGATTTGGATAGAAAACACTCTGAAGTTTCTAAAACTGTTTGAATGATGTATGTGAGTATAACAGAACTCATATGGCAGGCAAAAACCTGAGAATCCTGCATTTGGAGTAGTGGACTAAATGCGCGAACAAAAAGGAGGTATTTGGACATAAATTATGGACTTTATCGAACAAAACAAACATTTATTGTGGAACTGGGATTCCTGGGAGTGCATTCTGATGAAGATCATCTAAGGTAAGTGAATATTTATAATGCTATTTCTGATTTTAATTGACTCCAAAATGGCGGGTATCTGTATTGCTTGTTGTTGTCTGAGCGCTGTACTCAGATTATTGTAAAGTGTGCTTTCGCTGTAAAGTTTTTTTGAAATCTGACACAGCGGTTGCATTAAGGAGAAGTGTATCTATAATTCTTTGAATGACAGTTTAATATTTTATCAACGTTTATGATGAGTATTTCTGTAAATTGATGTGCTCATTCACCGGGAGTTTTGGGAGGCAAAACATTTCTGAACATTACACGCCAATGTAAAATGGGGTTTTTGGATATAAATATGAACTTTATCGAGCAAAACATACATGTATTGTGTAACATGTAGTCCTATGAGTGTCATCTGATGAAGATCATCAAAGGTTAGTGATTCATTTTAGCTGTATTTCTGGTTTTTGTGACGCCTCTCCTTGCTTGGAAAATGGCTGTGGGGTTTTCTTGTCTCGGCGCTGTCCTAACATAATCTAATGTTATGCTTTCGCCGTAAAGCCTTTTTGTAATCAGACAATGTGGTTGGATTAACGAGAAGTGTATGTTTGAGAAATTTGAATTATGAGATTTTTGTTGTTTTAAATTAGGCGCCCTGCTATTTCACTGGCTGTTGAATAGTGTGTCCCGCGGGTGGGACGCTAGCGTCCCACATTTCCCAGAGAGGTTAATCAGGGCAAGGCGACCGGAAACATGACCGAATACAAACAGTGTACCTATTCCCTCTGCAAGGCAATCAAACAAGCTAAGCGTCAGTATAGAGACAAAGTAGAGTCGCAATTCAACGGCTCAGACACGAGAGGTATGTGGCAGGGTCTACAGTCAATCACGGACTACAAAAAGAAAACCAGCCCTGTCACAGACCCCGATGTCTTGCTCCCAGACAAACTAAACAGCTTCTTTGCTTGCTTTGAGGACAGTACAGTGCCACCGACACAGCCCGCTACCAAAACCTGCGGGCTCTCCTTCACCGCAGCCAACGTGAGTAAAACATTTAAACATGTTAACCCTCGCAAGGCTGCTGGCCTAGACGGCATCCCTAGCCGCATCCTCAGAGCATGCGCAGACCAGCTGGCTGGTGTGTTTACGGACATATTCAATCAATCCCTATCCCAGTCTGCTGTTCCCACATGCTTCAAGAGGGCCACCATTGTTCCTGTTCCCAAGAAAGCTAAGGTAACTGAGCTAAACGACTATCGCCCCAAAGCACTCACTTCCGTCATCATGAAGTGCTTTGAGAGACTAGTCAAGGACCATATCACCTCCACACTACCTGACACCCTAGACCCACTCCAATTTGCTTACCTCCCCTATAGGTCCACAGACGACGCAATCGCAATCACACTGCACATTGCCCTAACCCATCTGGACAAGAGGAATACCTATGTAAGAATGCTGTTCATCGACTAAAGCTCAGCATTTAACACCATAGTACCCTCCAAACTCGTCATTAAGCTTGAGACCCTGGGTCCCGACCCCGCCCTGTGCAACTGGGTCCTGGACTTTCTGACGGGACGCCCACAGGTGGTGAGGGTAGGAAACAACATCTCCACTGATCCTCAATACTGGAGCCCCACAAGGGTGCGTTCTCAGCCCTCTCCTGTACTCCTTGTTCACCCATGACTGCGTGGCCATGCACGCCTCCAACTCAATCATCAAGTTTGCAGGCGACACTACAGTGGTAGGCTTGATTACCAACAATGACGAGACGGCCTACAGGGAGTTAGTGAGGGCCCTCGGAGTGTGGTGTCAGGAAAATAACCTCACGCTCAACGTTAACAAAACAAAGGAGATGATTGTGGACTTCAGGAAACAGCAGAGGGAGCACCCCCCTATCCACATCGACGGGACAGTAGTGGAGAAGGTGGAAAGTGTTAAGTTCCTCGGTAAACACATCACGGACAAACTGAAATGGTCCACCCACACAGATAGTGTGGTGAAGAAGGCGTAACAGCGCCTCTTCAACCTCAGGAGGCTGAAAAAATGTGGCTTGTCACCAAAAACCCTCACAAACTTTTACAGATGCACAATCGAGAGCATCCTGTCGGGCTGTATCACCGCCTGGTACGGCAACTGCTCCGCCCACAACCGTAAGGCTCTCCAGAGAGTAGTGAGGTCTACACAATGCATCACCGGGGGCAAACTACCTGCCCTCCAGGACACCTACACCACCCGATGTCACAGGAAGGCCAAAAAGATCATCAAGGACAACAACCACCCAAGCCACTGCCTGTTCACCCCACTATCATTCAGAAGGCGAGGCCAGTACAGGTGCATCAAAGCTGGGACCGAGAAACTGAAAAAGAGCTTCTTTCTATCTCAAGGCCATCAGACTGTTAAACAGCCATCACTAACATTGAGGGGCTGCTGCCAACATACTGACTCAAATCTCTAGCCACTTAATAATAAAAAATTGTATGCAGTAAATGTATCACTAGTCACTATAAACAATGCCACTTTATATAATGTTTACATACCCTAAATTACTCATCTCATATGTATATACTGTACTCTATACCATCTACTGCATCTTGCCTATGCCGTTCGGCTATCACTGATCCATATATTTATATGTACATATTCTTATTCATTCCTTTACACTTGTGTGTATAAGGTAGTTGTTGTGAAATTGTTAGATTACTTGTTAGATATTACTGCATGGTCGGAACTAGAAGCACAAGCATTTCGCTACACTCGCATTAACCATGTGTATGTCTGCTAACCATGTGTATGTGACCAATACAATTTGATTTGATTTGAGAGGGATTTGAACAAGCTAGAAAGTATTCTTGAGGAAACATTCACACAATGGAGAGAGTTACTTAACATGTGAAAATAAAGATGAAATACTGGAGGAACATCCCTTTTTGTTCAAGACTTTGAGCTACTCACTAACTCAACAAATACTCTCAGATACTTTCACAGACATGCTGGCACTCCGGCGGTGAAGTTATTGGATATGGATTGAGCCAAAATAGAAAGAATGGAGTGCAACCAACAGCTAAGGAACAATTCAAAGCAAGCAGTCCTCAAAGACATTGTGGAGAGAATAAACATTGTCCTGGATGAAGACATAACGACACAAGTTGGATGGTAACACGCCACCATACAATTGCTGGCATCCTGATGCTTCCCCATCTCCTTGGGGAAGACAGCACACTGTTTGTGAAGGAGTTTTATAGCTAGACTCCTGATGCTTCCCCATCTCCTTGGGAGTTTTCATTAAGTGACTATTTACGGTATTTAATGTATTGGTGTATGCTACATTCTTTTTCATTCAATTTTATAATATATTGTTTTTTATTAATTTAAGGAGACTTCCACACCATCTGATGTCACCACAGGACCTCTAACTCCCTATGTTGCGAGTATTGGCTCAGTCCATTCTTCAACACGTTTCTACTTGGTGGTGGAAAACAAAGCAGTACTTGCTCTGCGTTATTTTGTGTATGCTATTGCAGCATTATAATTTTCATATGACATATTTTGGCTACTGTACCCAAAGTGTGACTGTACTTTCAAATTTATACAGGTGCAGATACTGAAAATGCCAGACTTTTTTTTTTTTTTTTACTTCAAAGACATGTCTAGGGAAACATTTTTTAAATATAATTTGAGTATTAAAGTTAGGCAGGCTGGAGGCAGTTCATTTATGTATAGAAATATTGTGAATAGAGTTTAATGAGACTTTTTGTCATTCCAGATAAAATGTTGTATGGCATGTCTCTTTTATCATGTTGAAGTTAGTACTGTACTTCTGGTTTGTTTATGCAAAAGTGTGTATAGATGATGTAATGTACCAATAATGTATAGATTATATAATGTATTATAGATGATGCCAAAGGAAATAATGTATCATGTTTGACTATGATTGTTTTTAGTGTCCCAGAACGCTTTGAGCAGTCCGCAATGTGTGTATTTTGTATAGCGGTAGTCAATTGATGTGTCATTGTGAAGTGACATTTTAATAAAATTGTCTAACTCTTCAAATTCTGATAGTGTTCAGGGATTTTCAAGATGAAACGACACCAAAATAAAGGGTTCCAGTTCTGCAGTAAACAGAACTCGTAACACCAAAAAAGGTTTCAATTCTGCGCTAAGGGAGCGGTCTAAATTGACACAGTTGTTACCGGAGGAAAATTGGGGAAGGTCATGCTTTTTCAATTTCAGTCAGGGTGAGGGTTTAGTATATTTGTATTTAGTCCAGGGGAGGGTCATGTAATTTGTCATTTAAATGTCATATTGCTCAGGGTTTGAGAATGAGTATCTTGATGTGTGCCCGATGATTCCCCTCATCCCTGATTCTCTGCTGGGCGAGCAATATCAAGTGCGCCTAGTGTGGTCTCAATAAAATGATCCATAGCCTATACTATACACTATAGGCCTAGACTATACGAAGAGGATGCTCGGAGAATCACAGGGCAAAGTTGTATTTCTAAGAAAATGTACTTCCTTCCCGAGTTTATGCGCTACTGGGATAGTGGATATAAAACTAGGCTACACTGCATTACACACTGCAATGGATAGGCGTTCCCAATCATGAGCCCCGGCCTGCCCTGCTCTTGCTGATGTGAACCCTTTTGTGCTGCCTAACCAACGACTGTGCTGTGTACGGTGGCACTTCAGGAGGCGAGTCAAAGGCTTCTTCTGAAAATAATTTAGTATTTGTCCCACACATTATGTATCTGTGTGTGGATTAGGCCTTCTGAGAGGGAGAGTGTGGAGACGAGAAGGAGGACCAGTGGTAAGCTTGCAACTGCTATAATTGATTTGAATAAAAACATTGCCCATAATTGACATTTTTATCACAGATATTCAGTGGTGTAAAGTACTTAAGTAAAAATACTTTAAAGTAATGCTTAAGTAATTTTTGGGGGGTTTTCTGTACTTTACTATTTATATCTTGGACAATTTTTATTTTTAATTCACTACATTCCTAAAGAAAATATTGTACCTTTTACTCCATACATTTTCCATGACAACCAAAAGTAGTCGTTACATTTGAATGCTTAGCAGGACAGGAAAATTGTCAAATTCATGCACTTATCAAGAGACCATGTAGAAATCCCTACTGCCTCTGGCGGACTCACTAAACACAAATGCATCTTTTGTAAATAATGTCTGAGTGTTATAGTGTGGCCCTGGCTATCCATACATTTTAAAAACAAGAAAATGGTGCCGTCTGCTTTGCCCCTTTACCCTTTCCTACATGTACATATTACCTCAATTACCTCGACGAACCTGTTCCCCAGCACATTGACTCGGTACCTGTACCCACTGTATATACTGTAGCCTCGTTATTGTTGTTTTATATGTGTTACTTTAGTTTATTTAGTAAATATTATCTTAACTCTATTTTTCTTAAAACTTGAGGCGAAATCCTGCACGGAGCCTTCACTGTGCACTGCCACTTTAAGAGCGCATCAGCAGTAAGAAAGGAGGAATTAAAGACAGCTCTTTCAGCTCTCAATTAGCTGACGACACCACCATTATTTTGAAATATCATAATGAAGTCAAGAAAGCTATTGAGTGTATTAATGCCTTCACACATGTATCAGGTTTCTCTCTGAATATTAGGAAATGTGAATTATTTGCATTGAGAAGATTTGCATTTTAGTCATTTAGCAGACACTCTTATCCAGAGCGACTTACACTAGTGAATGCATACATTTGCTACATTTTTTCTCCGTACTGGTCCCCCGTGGGAATTGAACCCACAACCCTGGTGTTGCAAACACCATGCTCTACCAACTGAGCCACACGGGACCACAGGAAAAGATGTGACTTAAACTCAGTATGTAATATCCCTGTAAAAGATGTGATCACATATCTTGGTATTACAGTTAGCAAAGATCAAAAAGAAAGGGCCAACTTAAATTTCTCTCCTATTGTAGAGAAAATTGGAAAGAGATTTAACTCCTGAGATTTAACTTTCTTTATCTGGACGTGTACTTTTATCAAAATCTGAAGATCTGTCCAGATTAGTTTATACGTCCCTTGCCTTGGATGTTCCTCTGTCAGTAACTAAAATGGTTGATACCAAATTATTTAACTTCATATGGAGGAATAAAACACATTATTTAAGAAAAGCAGTAATATGTAGCACCCAAGGTGAGGGCCCAATGCTCTGGATTTTAAAACCTCTAATATAATATTTTAAATTAAATGGATGCAAAACTATTTAAGAAATAAGGATTGCATCTGGAATATCATACCTAATTTAATATTCCAACAAATTGGTAGTCATTTTTGCCACAATTTGTAAGTATTCTTGGGGTCATTGTCCATTTGTAAGACCCATTTGCAACCAAGCTTTAACTTCCTGACTGATGTCTTGAGATGTTGCTTCAATATATCCACATAATTTTCCTCCCTTATGATGCCATCTATTTTTGTGAAGTGCACCAATCCCTCCTGCATCAAAGCACCCACACAACATGATACTGCCACCCCCGTTCTTCACGGTTGGGATGGTGTTCTTCGGCTTGCAAGCCTCCCCCTTTTTCCTCCAAACATAACGATGGTCATTATGACCAACTTTGATAAGGGTAAAATCCCTATTAAGCTTTCATAAACAAGTACTTCTAACTTGGAACCTCGTGTACAAACACAATTTTGCCCCTCATAGGTATACAATCTGGAATAATAAAGACAAGAAATACAAAAACAAGTCTTTGTTTTTCCAGAACTGGTTTGACAACAACATTATTTGGGTTAAACAATTACTGAACAATGATGGACAACTATATGATTATCCAGAATTTATTAGAACACACAATGTTACATTCACTCCTGAGGAGTATCATATTGTTGTTAGAGATGTTCCTAAAGGTGCTATTCTTCTTTTAGGAGAATATAACAATACTCCAAGTGCAGCTGTTGAGGACTTTGTAGCCTCAATACAATTAGAAGGAATTTACATTTTAAACTATAAATGTAATAACATATATATTGCTATTGATAACAAATGTGTATTTTGTGATTGTGACCCAGAGACTCTTGACCATTTATTTTGCGACTGCTCTTATGTCAGAAGATTTTGGTGTGAGTTATAAGATTTTATTTTAAAAGAAACAACTATTAATGTTCATTTGAAAGACTCTGATATTATGCTTTATTTTGATCCAAATGATATGGACCCTGATTTAACTTTCATTGTTAATTTGTTAATCTTTCATGGAAGATTCTTTGTCCATAAAATGAAGTGGGCAGAGTACAAACCCCTTTTCACATTATTTAAGATAGAATTGAAATATTATTTTGAAATGATCAGTAAATGTAAAAACAAAAAAGCAATACGCACCATAAAAGTATTTAACAAATTGAAAATGAATCTTGACATGTAATACCTCTGTCTGTTAGGTTTATGTACTCTTGTTTGTATATTTCTGTTTTTTTGTTGTTGTATTTGTTGTGTTCATAATACAAAATACATTTTTTTAAAAGCTCTCTAGGGGAGGAGCTCTTGGTTGGCGCGACAGTTTGATTGTGTGCTCTATGCTGCAGATGTCCTTGTTTACATTCAGCATGGGAAGTTTATAAAGTATTTAACTCAATCATCGGTGTGACCGCTCTAGGTCGTGGGTGTTATCGTTTGGGACCGCGCCGGTTATGGATCGCATGGATTAGTAGCAACATTGTTGCGAAGCTTTGACATACAAACCAACAAATGGATGGATGTTTTGTCGGTCTTCGCGTTCAATGATACCGAATTTCTAGCTGCAGACTAGTAGCTAATATCAAAGACTTGTTATTATTCTGTCGGTATCGATAGTCTAAAAGTTTAACCACGTCGTATGGTTAAAGTTCAGTAGAGGGATGCATGGTCAAACCTTGGCTCTCTCTTCTGAGGTAAGCTGGTCTGAAGAAAGAAATTCTGGGTGGGGGTTTTGTGCTGAACATAGAAAAGCTGTCACATGACACCTTGTCCTGTCTGTGTCCCTGGGGGCGTGCCGATGACTGAGATAAGCTTTGTACAGAAATACAATTCTCTCACATTAACAGCAGTAAATAGCATCGCAACATATTCCAAATAGCTTTTATCTTATTAAATCATTTTATACAACCATTAGATGTAAGTCTCATCGCTGAGGCTAGTATATAAACCTTAGTATGGTAATATGGCCATATTGTCTCTAATGAGCCTCACAAAATTGTACCAAGCGGACCAGTTCGTAGCTGGATTCTTCACCGATCTTTTATACCTTCTCCAGAACATAAATGCCGTTTGGTTCTCCAATTCTGTGAGGTGGAAGAATCCTTTGTTCTCTCCATGAAACCACTCTGTCTCTTTATACTGGGGCCATGAGGCAGGACATTCTCCTTTGGAATTTTATGACCGCCTTCACACAGCCGTGTCAGAAGTATAGAGGTCGGGGGATGGTGCATAGAAAACCCAGAGGGCAACGTCATGACATACCCCCCCTGGTGGTTTGGATCTTGTTTATCCTGCAAGTTACAAATCAACATAAAATCCCGTTTGAAGATCATCGTTGCAGTCCCCTCTGGTGGTTGAACTTGGTATGCTCTCTGAAAGCGAAGCAGTCCACCACAAGGATGGGCAGTGATGTCCGGTTGGTGGTCGCTGTTGCGGTCCCCGCTAGTGGTGTACCTTGGTAGGTTCCCTGGAAGCTGCAAAGTACCCCAGGAAGGGCCAGGGAATGTCCTGGTCGGTGATCGCTGTTGCGGTCCCCCCCTCTGGTGGTTTACCTTGGTAGGCTCTCTCACAGCGGGCATGCCGCCACAAGGATAGGCCTTGGGTGTCCGGATTTGGGGTCGCCGTTCCGGACCTGTCGTCCAGACTGGAAGATCTGGGCAGTAACTTAGGCAGATGTTAACAACGCACACACACTCATGAAATATATATAATTACATTCATTCCCCAATGAGCGGTGTTGTGGCACTAAGTGATGGTTGTATGGGGACTTTGTTTATGGCTCTATCACTTCCTAAGTGTCAAAGGAACTGAACCGAAAAGGAATGAAAGCATAAACAAAAGATATACAAAATATAGTTCTCACACAAAAATCATCTAATTGGACTGTATTCTGTCCAATGTTCTGGCAAAATGATTATCATGGCATTATCTCTAATGCCATATCTAGGGTTTTCCTACTTGGTGTGTTGCTTAGGCACTATCCTAAGTTGATAACTATATGATAAGTCCACAGCTGTAATGCACTAGTTTTGGGCAGTCTACAGGGATTACCTATGGACTTCTGGGAAGAAAACTGGTGAGTGCTGTAGAGTCAAAGGCCTAGAAGTAAATGTTCAACTTTACTAAGGCTGGTATATTGCTTGGGCCCTTAAGTGGTCCTAGCATAAATCCTAATTGGATGTTCCGTTGTGCATATGCATTTATGCTAACACAATCGCATAAGTCAAGGGAAGAAAACCAAGTATCCTGGCAGATTACAACTTGTTCAGAATGAGTCTGACGTAGTCAGGTAATTTTCAGGTCAATGCCTGGAGGTCAGTCAGAATTGGTGTCAAGGGAGTCTGTAGTAGTTTTTCTACAAGTCACTGTGTCTTCCACTATTGTAGTAGCGATAGGTATGAAGTCTATTTCATAGCTATGTTATCCACGGAGGAGCTAAACTCATGACGGAAGTACTCTTTAAGTATTGGACCAGTCGTACGTGGTGTGATCATGGTTCATGACTTCTAATAATTTTCCTCCTGAATGCAGGGTCCTATTTATTAGTGACATGTGTGTTAACCATTGGAAGAGTGCACTGGAGATTCCCCTCCACGTGTTGCACTCTGAGTGACTCCTATGTCACTGTTGTCAATGGTAATTTGATTGGTTAGGTCTCTAACCTTCTTACTGATTGTAGCTGGACTGACTGTTGCTAGTATTGGTACTGGTACTCAAGGGGACCAGTTATCCTACCGATTTATTCTGAAATATTATCTACCGGAACACATGATTGGAGCATTTTACTAGTTGTATTGTAGTTGAACCTACACATGGCAAAGAATGATTATTGATGCCATTTGTTTTGGAGGTGGACAAGTCCACTGGACTTCCTTTATGACCAGTGTGGTACACCTCAGTACTATCTTAGATGTATTCTAAGATAAACCCCATCTAGGGGCCTGTCTGCTCCTCACTGTTCTCATAGGGGAGTTTACAACTAGATTTGAGTTATGCTCTGGCGGCCTCGTACGGTGTTGTCCATAGTCTCGACCCCCCCACCGGCCTCGATGAGGCTCATCATGGGTCTGGGCTACTATTCCCCCCCTTTGTGTCTCGGGACCCCCCCACCAGCGGGTGGTGTTGGTGTCCGATGCGCAAACGAAAAGATCGGACCCTATGTACGAGTTGTCAGCGGCCGCGTTTCTATGAGAATGGCTGTAACCTTTCAACCAAATCTCCTGGTGTTTGTGTTTCAAAACGCTCGGTGGCTGTCGAGGCATGTCAGTCACCACCGCGTCCACGTGTGGCAACCTCTTCAGTACCTGTGAACTGAGACGAGGATATCGGTCTGTGATATCGCAAAGTGTTTCACCAGTGGGAGTCATCGGGTCAGTTGCTGGACTGACGCCATTAGTGTCATTGTAAGGGGTGACAGTCCCCAACACAGCGGAAGGTGTATCATCGGAAGCAGAGTATACTCAAAGCGTTTGACATTTTTCTTCGCAACCGTTGTATCAGAGTCTATAGACAAAGCCCGGGGGCTTGTTTCTTGATCAAGCGGGCCCTGGATAGGGTCTTGAATGAGAGCGGGAGAAATTTGAACTTTAACGTCCTTGCTATGGGTGTTAATTTTTGCGGACCTGGTGTCCGGTAATTCCCCGGTTTCGTGGTAGAAACTGTTGTTGTGCGTCATCTCTCGACGCTCCAATACCTGATAATGCACCCTCTAACTGGAGTGAGTGCTCCTGGTCAAACTTCAAAACCGAGTGGTCAGGGCTCTTAGCGTTGTGAACTTTTGATGCCTCAAAAGCTGTGCTTGCAAGCTCTCTGAGTTGTAAGATAGGCAAGCCAACGTGGGCGGCAGGGCCCAAGTAGGTAATGAAGGTGGGATACATGTTCGACAGAAACATTTGTTTGAATGGTAACAGCTCTTCCATTCCTGTTTCAGTGAGTAGGCCAAAGTAAGCTGAACGAAGCCTATGATAGTAAGCTTGTGGGTGTTCGTTCCGAGCTTGTTTGACGGTGTTAGCCAGTGAGCTATCATGTTTGCGAGTCGCTGAACCACTGAATTCTAATTTCAAAGCTGTGGCAAGTTTAGCGTAGTCATTTAGCACGTGTTGCTGTTGTAGACGAATGAACCTCGTCACGTGTCTATTCGACGTTCGCTTCAACAGGTAAACCCTGTCAGAACCCGTAGCGTTCGGGTAGCCATCCAACGCGTCCTCTATGTCAGCTAGGAACGTCTCAGTATCGTTTGGTTGACCTGGAACAGGGTCAAAGGTGGGGAAATTGTTGATGAGTTTGTCAAGGTATTCCGCGCCAAGCGGGCGGAGAGGGTTGGCTTCATCCTGTGGAGAGATTGGGGCCGAAAGGCCAAGAGAAGAAGCCAAGCCTTGTTGTTGTTGGCCAAGAGGCACCATATTACTCAGTGCCGAAGGGCCAAGAGGAGAAGACTGAGGGACACATGAGGGAGGCAAGGTCTGAAACCTATTGTCTTCACTCCTGTGAGTACAGGGCTCCGGTTGCTTGGATGGGTAGTCGCACTGTAGAGCGTGACCATTCTGGATTTCCTCCAGATGGTACCTAAGGGTGGTATTCTGCTGCCTTGCAGAGTCCACTTGAGCACTTAGAGTACTGATTTTGGACACGTGAGTGTCACACCTGCTCCTTTCGGTCTCTTACTTATCTGTCATGGTTTGCAGATAGAGGTCTTGAGTACGGAGGGAGAGATTCAGTGATGAGATTTCCTCTCCTTGCTTAGAAATCAATATTTCCAACCTCATCACCTGAGTTCTCTCATCATTCATTTGGTCAGCGACTTCAATAAGTTCTGCTGATTTGTCATCCAACTTTGTCATTGTGTTCATTAACTGATCGTCTTTGGTCTGCAGCGCTTTGAGGCGAACCGTGTTATTTTGAGTAACATTCAACAAAACAGCATGCATGTTGTCAAGTTGAGCGCTCCTGTTTGTAGATAACTCTTCAGATTTATCTAGTTTGGCGTGGACATCATCGTATTTAGTTTTGGCTAAATCGAGTTGTTCCTGTAGCATATGATTTTGCTCCTGTAGAAAACGATTTTGTTGAAGAGCTTGTGCTTGTTCATCGTCATACGTTTTTGCAATTACATTTAATTGTTCAGTTTTCAAACGCAGTTCCATAGCTAGCAGAAATTTTCCCTTTTCTGCATTTGTCATTGGTTTCCCGGTTCTCTCCACCTGTCCCTTTATGTCTACCGTTACCTGCTCGTGCTTCAGCTGTGCACTGTGGTATTGGACAGATGCCAATCTCGGATGGCAAGACATCAGAGCTAGACTGGAGAGAACCTTTACGAGGCCTGCTCCCGATGGTTGATTTTGGAAAGCATTGTTGTCTGCTTTTCCACTAATGGCATAATTAGGATTGTTCTCGCTGCTGAGGTCAGAGATCAATCCATTTACGGGTGGAGGTTCACTAATTAGTGGGGGAGTGGGGACCACCCCCTCTGATAGCTTGCACATTATTAGAACATTTGAAAGGAAAAATGTTTTTCCTAATTTTCCAAAATTTGGTTTTGGAATGTTGGGAGCTGCAAAGACGATTTTAATCTATTTATAGACGTTAATGAACTATCAGTACTATACAGTACTGTGGAAGTTGGACGTGAATGAATTTGCAAAAGCAAATTGAATTAATCAATGCCAATGATTAGTCCTACCTGGGTAGGCTATCTGGGTATTAAACTTGAATTACCTGAGAGGTTGCTTCATCCAGGTTAATATGTAAAGTTTAAGTTGTCTCGTTGAATTGGAAGAACATAGAAAGGTATGTTCGACAATTTAACTTATTAATTGAATGAGACGATAATCCATACAATCTCCATTGATTGGATATCATAAGTGTAAACCGTAGGTCAAATGTTGGGAACCTTCACCACTAGGGTACACTCCTCCCTGGGGCCGAAGCCACATGGGATTCACCCCCGTCAGTAATGGGTTTTACTGAATGTGCTTTGCTAAAGCAGATTTTACTGATTAATCTATTTATGATAAATCAAACCTGTATAGGCTATCTGGGAATTAACTTTCAATTAACCTGAGAGCTTTGCTTCATCTAAGTTAAGTTTGGAAAAAGTTAACCTGTTAGGGCTAGGGGGCAGTATTGACACGGCCGGATAAAAAAACGTACCCGATTTAATCTGGTTACTACTCCTGCCCAGTAACTAGAATATGCATATAATTATTGGCTTTGGATATAAAACACTCCAAAGTTTCTAAAACTGTTTGAATGGTGTCTGTGAGTATAACAGAACTCAAATGGCAGGTCAAAACCTGAGAGATTCCTTTACAGGAAGTGGCCTGTCTGACCATTTATTGTCTTTCTTTGACATCTCATTCCAAAACTTAGGATCTCTGCGGTAACGTGACACTTCCCACGGCTCCAATAGGCTCTCAGAGCCCGGGAAAAACCTGAATGTCGTCATTCCAGCCCCAGGCTGAAACACATTATCGCCTTTCTCAAGTGGCCGATCAAGGGACAGTGGGCTTAGGCACGTGCACTGGCTGCCCCCGTCTTTCAGTTTTTTCCTCTGTTTACCGAAAAGGAGATTCCCGGTCGGAATATTATCGCTTTTTTACGAGATAAATTGCATAAAAATTGATTTTAAACAGCGGTTGACATGCTTCGAAGTACGGTAATGGAATATTTCGATTTTTTTTGTCATGAATTGCGCCATGCTTGTAACCCTGATTTACCATTTCGGATAGTGTCTAGAACGCACGAACAAAACACCGCTATTTGGATATAACGATGGATTATTTTGAACCAAACCAACATTTGTTATTGAAGTACAAGTCCTGGGAGTGCATTCTGACGAAGACAACAAAGGTAATAACATTTTTGTTATAGTAAATCTGATTTTGGTGAAGGCTAAACTTGTTTTTTTTATATAAATATGAACTTGTATTGTATAACATAATGTCCTAGGTGTGTCATCTGATGAAGATCATCAAAGGTTAGTGCTGCATTTAGCTGTCTTCTGGGTTTTTGTGACATTATATGCTAGCTTGAAAAATGGGTGTCTGATTATTTCTGGCTGGGTGCTCTGCTGACATAATCTAATGTTTTGCTTTCGCTGTAAAGCCTTTTTGAAATCGGACAGTGTGGTTAGATAAAGGAGAGTCTTGTCTTTAAAATGCTGTGAAATAGTCATATGTTTGAAAAATTGAAGTTTTTGTATTTTTGAGGAATTTGTAATTCGCGCCACGCCTATCATTGGATACTGGAGCAGGTGTTCCGCTAGCGGAACGTCTAGATGTAAGAGGTTATTAAGGATGTGAAATCTTACACTCTTGTGTGTGCAATGTAGTTGCTTTCCGGTTGGTTTCCTTAAACAAATAGTAATAGTAGTGATAGTAGTGATACACTATTAGATCAAGCGAAAAGGTTTCCCTCAATTGGATAGAAAAGAAACACCCAGTCTGAGAGCTTTAAAGATTTTCAAACAATATTTACATAATCCCTTTTAAAAACTTTACTTATGACTAACACCAACTAATTACCCATGATGTAACGATTGTCGTCAACATGAGACCAAAATGCAAGCGGGATGTGAATGCTCATCTTGTTATTTATTTTTAAATAAAGAGAACACCAAAATAACGAACACACGAACAACAAAACAGTCTTGAAACATTCTCCCACAACACTACACCAAACATTTACCCATATATAGGACTCTCAATCAGAGGCAACGAGAAAGCACCTGCCTCCAATTGAGAGTCCAACCCCCCATTAACCTACACATAGAAATACCACAAACCAGAAAGAACATAGAAATACAAAACATAGAACATAGACCAAAACCCAGAAATAATACATCAAACACCCTACTACAAAAATCACCACCCCGAACCACATAAACAAAATACCCTCTGCCACGTCCTGACCAAACTACGTGACACATGAATTTAATAAGAAAGTTATTTCCCCATATACCTTTAATAGTTTACCAAAACATACTTTGTACATTATTGATAAGATAATTATCTAATAAAGGTAAATTAATCAATAATCCATTATTCATTAGTAGTTATGTAGCATGGATAATGAATAATTCATGTACTGAATGGTTAGTCCCATAAGGTCTAGTAGAAGGCCAGGACAAAATGTGTGTGTGTTTTTAGCAGGGAGGTATCTCCAAGGTTTCTCTAATCTCGGGGGAAAGGAACGGGCAGCGCTGGATAGTGATTAACGGTTGTGAGAAATCCGGGGAGTGAATCATACATCTAATATTTGTGTGTATGTATGTGCGTAGGTTATCTACTGTTTGTGTGTGGAGGAGTGTGCGTAAATGAGGAGCCTGGTATATAATGATGTTTTGTTATTTGGACCTCAGAACGTTCTCTGAATAAAGCCGAATGGACCTTTTGCAGAAAGCTGAGTCCTTGCCTAATTATTCTTAAACCCAGTGTCTTACAAACCCTGGGGATTAGTCAAGGCTTATTGATTGCTAATTATTATCATTAAGATATAAAATTCCGTTAACAATTGGTCCTTCGAGCTCGGATCTCAATATCTGCCCCTGTCGGTCCAGGAAGACACCGAAACCGTGCACGGGCGGATGAAATATCCGTAGATCAAAGACCTGGCCCCTTGCTGAGGGTTCTTTACAGGCCGGTGGCAAACTGGTATGCGACAGAGGCGGTGACGAGATTTTACCAACATTAAAACCTCAGCTGCAAATAACAAGGTCAGTGCGCTTTATTCATTGTTTTGGGGAATAGCACCTGTATGATTACATTAAATGATAAATGAGTGCTAGCACCTGTATGTCTGCATTATATGATGAAATGAGCAATACACCTGTATGTCTGCATTACATGATGAAATGAGTAGTACACCTGTATGTTGGCATTAAATGATGAAACGATTGATGTGAGAGTGAAAGGCAAAAGCGATTGATGTGAGAGTGAAAGGCAGGAGCGATTAGAGGATTTTAATGTACTCTGGGTGATAGACGCTGAAATCGGGGAAGTTTATAGCTGGTGACCTGTCTTTATGAGTTCGCATAGAGAAAAATGTTTTAAAGGCAACCAAGTATTCTGTGCGAATGGAAGACAGGAATTAGTTGTAAATTCAAAAACGGCGAAACAGGGTCCGTAATGACCCTGGGCAACTGTGGCCACTGCATAAAACTAAACTAGCGCTTATGGTGAAACCTGATAACGTAAAAAAGGGTCAACAGACTATAAGGTGATAGTCAGATCTTTAAGGGGGAGTCCATTTAAGTCTGATATCCATGGGAGAAGGGAAACCTAATATGGCGGAGTGAGATAAGAGATATTATTGTTATAAGGGAGCAATAGATAAATAGGCCATTAACTAGGGCTTTACGGCCCCTGGAAAGTAGCTTATAATTGCATACCTATGCGACCTAATGTCCGATCAAACAACTCTATAGAAAAAGTTTCGAGAGAGATAGAATGATTATGCTGGGATGATTGGTCGCGTGTGAGGTGAATATATTGTTCAGTCAACAGTCGCGGGGAAAGACAGGTTCCTCTATGCGTGAGATATAAACAGTGTGTCAGGGTCCGTATGAATGATCATTCTAAAAACAAAATTCTATATTGTGAGAAGGGAATACATCGGGTAATGATACATATAGAAGTTTTAAATTGACTTAAAAACACACACATAGAATTGGAAGATAATTGGTTGCGTGAGAGGTGAATATATTGTTCAGTCAACAGTCGCGAGAAAAGACAGGTTCGTCTACGCGTGAGATATAAGCAATGTGTCAGGGTCCATACGAATAATTATTCTTCAATTCTAGATTAACAACGGTAAATAGCATACACATAAAGATTAATAGCAAGTAGACACAGATTGTAATTGAATCAGAGTTTAAAAAATAAAATACAAAATAAAAAGAGACACAGAAAGGAGGACAGAATTTAGCAACTTTATTGAGAAAAGTGGATAGACAGTCAAAAGAAAGGGGGAAATTGGGTACCAGGACATGGTGATTTGACAGTAGTGCCCTGGGCAATAGATGGACAGCATGTCGAGAAAATCACACAGCTGTGTAATAATCTGAGGGACCACTATCACCGACATGCAGATTTCTCTAAGGTTCATAAGTGCAAACAAGAAGACAGTGAGACTATAAGCCAATACCTATAGAGATTAAAGGACGTGTTCAACGCAAAAAGTGGGTTAATAGAACCCCCGGTAGTGGATGGATTTGATGCCCCGTATTATCAGCCATTAACAATTGCTTTCCTCAGTGGAATGCGTCCCGAGATAAGTCGTGCCATCAAACAGAACCTCGTAGGGTGGGGGCTAGCAGAGCTGAGAGAAGTGAAGAGATATGCAGTTCACTATGAGCAGTATAAGAAAAGTGAGAAAGAAAAGAAGGAACGGTATTGAGCGGATTATTTGATGACCACTCTAGGAGAGATTGCAGGGAAGGGTAGAGGTGACAGAAAAGAACGGAAAAGCAGGACAGGAGAGAAAGAGGAATACAAATGTTTCAATTGTCACAAGATAGGACATTTTGCTAGAAATTGTAAATCACCATATACCCACTGCAAGGAGGGAGGCCATTCTCATAAAGATTGTAATAATAACAGAGACAAGAGAGGCCAGAGAGGGGGTTGAGACAAATACAGAGAGAAGAAGGTCAGGCGCCCACAGCCAGACTCAAAGGAGGATTTTCAGGATTTAGTTATAAACAGTGATTGTGAAGTTTTTGAATTGGCTACGATTGATTTGGCATTACAACAGGAACAGAAACCCTATTTGACACTAATAGTAATGGGAAAGATAATCAAATGTCTGTGTGATACTGGGGCATGTCGCACAGCAATCTGTGCAGACGAGGCTCCCAAAGGGATAAAAAGTAATGGGGAACAGATAATAGTACGGTCAGCATCAGGACATCAATACATGGAACATTATCTGCTCCTATAACCCTGAAACATGAGTCATCTGGGGGAGAAGCCACTGTCCCTGTTCTAATATCTAAACTATGCCCAGTAAACTTGTTGGGCAGAGATGTGAACCATCAGATCCTCCTCTCCACCCTCTCCGAGTTGGGCATCTCCGGCGCGGCCCACGCTTGGATTGCATCCTACCTGACAGGTCGCTCCTACCAGGTGGCGTGGCGAGAATCTGTCTCCGCACCATGCGCTCTCACCACTGGTGTCCCCCAGGGCTCTGTTCTAGGCCCTCTCCTATTCTCGCTATACACCAAGTCACTTGGCTCTGTCATATCCTCACATGGTCTCTCCTATCATTGCTATGCAGACGACACACAATTAATCTTCTCCTTTCCCCCTTCTGATAACCAGGCGGCGAATCGCATCTCTGCATGTCTGTCAGACATATCAGTGTGGATGACGGATCACCAGCTCAAGCTGAACCTCGGCAAGACGGAGCTGCTCTTCCTCCCGGGGAAGGACTGCCCCTTCCATGATCTCGCCATCACGGTTGACAACTCCCTTGTGTCCTCCTCCCAGAGTGCTAAGAACCTTGGCGTGATCCTGGACAACACCCTGTCGTTCTCCACTAACATCAAGGCGGTGACCCGATCCTGTAGGTTCATGCTCTACAACATTCGCAGAGTACGACCCTGCCTCACACAGGAAGCGGCGCAGGTCCTAATCCAGGCACTTGTCATCTCCCGTCTGGATTACTGCAACTCGCTGTTGGCTGGGCTCCCTGCCTGTGCCATTAAACCCCTACAACTCATCCAGAACGCCGCAGCCCGTCTGGTGTTCAACCTTCCCAAGTTCTCTCACGTCACCCCGCTCCTCCGCTCTCTCCACTGGCTTCCAGTTGAAGCTCGCATCCGCTACAAGACCATGGTGATTGCCTACGGAGCTGTGAAGGGAACGGCACCTCCATACCTTCAGGCTCTGATCAGGCCCTACACCCAAACAAGGGCACTGCGTTCATCCACCACTGGCCTGCTGGCCCTCCTACCTCTGAGGAAGCACAGTTCCCGCTCAGCCCAGTCAAAACTGTTCGCTGCTCTGGCACCCCAATGGTGGAACAAGCTCCCTCACGACGCCAGGACAGCGGAGTCAATCACCACCTTCCGGAGACACCTGAAACCCCACCTCTTTAAGGAATACCTAGGATAGGATAAAGTAATCCTTCTAACCCCCCCCCCCCCCCCCCTTAAAAGATTTAGATGCACTATTGTAAAGTGGTTGTTCCACTGGATATCATAAGGTGAATGCGCCAATTTGTAAGTCGCTCTGGATAAGAGCGTCTGCTAAATGACTTAAATGTAAAATGTAAATGTGATGACGAAACTAAATATGGTCGTCTGTGGGGACGGGGAACCATGTTATTGGTACAGTCAGGATTTGCTGAGGGGGGGGGGGGGGGAATAACAGATATTCCTAAAACCTTGATGGAACTCTCAGAACAACTAGTACCAAGACTCGTTAAAATGTCTCCCGATGACTTACACTGTACTCTCTGGTATAACAAACACCCAGGTCCAGATCCTGTCTATGAGGAAGCATTACTTAAAACCCCAGAGAAAACTATAGGGTTAAAGTGGTTACGCTATGACAGCACTCATGTTGCTGTGGAAGTGGAGCTACTTCCACAGAACCCGACATTGTTCAGAGAAAGGTGGAGCCCCTATGTATCTCTCACCAGGGAGCCCTCAGAAAGGTGGGAGGACATGGGCCAGTGGGTGTCACAGGGGAGGAAAATCACAGACTGGGTAGACACGATTAGTGGAGATCAACACAGTCCCTCAACCGATAGGTATCGCAAGAAGCTAAATTGGAGAGCTAATAGTGTTCCTTCTGTACACCTAGAAGCCACGATATCTTAAAGGGGTATACACACATATGGAATCTTAGAAGTTATACACACATATGGAATCTTAGAAGTTATACACACATGGAATCGTTTAAGTATTGTTTTCTGAGTTTTAATTAAACACGTGAAATTCTTTTGATAGGGAATGTTCTGGGAACCCAGGATACAAAATGTAGATAAAGTTCTTAGCTTTCATTTGTCTAATGTAGTAAGAAACACAGTTCTGAAAGGGTGGTATGACTTTTGACCACTCTGGTGACTTTTCCTTTGCGGTCTGATCAGCCTCATTGAAAAGCCATTTGGATAGTGAATTTAAGGTCATTTGTAATACTAATTTTAAGGACATTTGTATAACTGATAATGATGATGGAGTTTAACCTGTTATGGCTAGGGGGCAGTATTTTCACGGCCGGATAAAAAACGTACCCGATTTAATCTGATTATTACTCCTGCCCAGAAACTAGAATATGCATATAATTATTAGCTTTGGATAGAAAACACTCCAAAGTTTCTAAAACTGTTTGAATGGTGTCTGTGAGTATAACAGAACTCATTTGGCAGGCCAAAACCTGAGAAGATTCCTTACAGGAAGTGCCCTCTCTGACCATTCCTTGGCCTTCTACACTCTCTTTATTGAAAACTGAGGATCTCTGCTGTAACGTGACACTTCCTACGGCTCCCATAGGCTCTCAGAAGGCGTCAAAACGTTGAATGATGCCTTTGTAGCCCATGGCTGAAAAACATGATCGATCTGAGAACAATGAGACTGGGGGCGCGTGCACGAGGAGACTCCATGTTTTTATTTTCTGACTTTGAATGAAAACAACGACTCCCGGTCGGAATATTATCGCTTTTTTACGAGAAAAATCGCATAAAAATTGATTTTAAAAAGCGTTTGACATGCTTCGAAGTACGGTAATAGAATATTTTGAATTTTTTTGTCCCGAAACACGTCGGGCGCATCACCCTTCTTTACCCTTCGGATAGTGTCACAACAAAACGCCGCTATTTGGATATAACTATGGATTATTTGGAACCAAACCAACATTTGTTATTGAAGTAGAAGTCCCGGGAGTGCATTCTGACGAAGAACAGCAAAGGTAATCCAATTTTTCTTATAGTAAATCTGAGTTTGGTGAGGGCTAAACTTGGTGGGTGTCAAAATAGCTAGCCCGTGATGGCGAGCTATCTACTCAGAATATTGCAAAATGTGCTTTCACCGAAAAGCTATTTTAAAATCGGACATAGCGATTGCATAAAGGAGTTCTGTATCTATAATTCTTAAAATAATTGTTATGTTTTTTGTGAACGTTTATCGTGAGTAATTTAGTAAATTCACCGGAAGTTTCGGTGGGTAGGCTAGTTCTGAACGTCACATGCTAATGTAAAAAGCTGTTTTTTTATATAAATATGAACTTCATTGAACAAAACATGCATGTATTGCATAACATAATGTCCTAGGAGTGTCATCTGATGAAGATCATCAAAGGTTAGTGCTGCATTTAGCTGTGGTTTTGTTTTTTGTGACATTATATGCTAGCTTGAAAAATGGGTGTCTGATTATTTCTGGCTTGGTACTGTGCTGACATAATCTAATGTTTTGCTTTCGCTGTAAATCCTTTTTGAAATCGGACAGTGTGGTTAGATAAAGGAGAGTCTTGTCTTTAAAATGGTGTAAAATAGTCATATGTTTGAAAAATGGAAGTTTTCGGATTTTTGAGGACTTTGTATTTCGCGCCACGCCCATCATTGGATATTGGAGCAGGTGTTCCGAAAAATTGGATTACCTTTGCTGTTCTTCGTCAGAATGCACTCCCAGGACTTCTACTTCAATAACAAATGTTGGTTTGGTTCAAAATAATCCATAGTTATATCCAAATAGCGGCGTTTTGTTCGTGCGTTCAAGACACTATCCAAGGGTGACGAAGGGTTACGCGCCCGACGCGTTTGTGTCAAAAAAATTCTAAATATTCCATTACCGTACTTCGAAGCATGTCAACCGCTGTTTAAAATCTATTTTTATGCTATTTTTCACGTAAAAAAAGCGATAATATTCTGACCGGGAGTCGTTGTTTTCGTTCAAAGACGAAAGAATAAAAACATGGGGTCGCCTCGTGCACGCGCCTCCAGTCTCTGTTCTCTGATCGACCACTATCTAAATGCGCTAGTGTTTTTCAGCCAGGGCCTGCAAAGCCACCATTCAGCTTTTTGCCGCCTTCTGAGAGCCTATGGGAGCCGTAGGAAGTGTCACGTTACAGCAGAGATCCCCTGTTTTGGTTAGAGATGATCAAGAAGGCCAAGAAATGGTCAGACAGGGTACTTCCTGTAAGGAATCTTCTCAGGTTTTGGCCTGCCAAATGAGTTCTGTTATACTAACAGATACCATTCAAACAGTTCTAGAAACTTTGGAGTGTTTTCTATCCAAAGCTAATAATTATATGCATATTCTAGTTTCTGGGCAGGAGTAATAATCAGATTAAATCGGGTACGTTTTTTATCCGGCCGTGAAAATACTGCCGCCTATCCATAACAGGTTAATGAGGGAAATAAGTATTTGACCCTTCTGCAAAACATGACTTAGTACTTGATGGCAAAACCCTTGTTGGCAATCACAGAGGTCAGACGTTTCTTGTAGTTGGCCACCAGGTTTGCACACATCTCAGGAGGGATTTTGTCCCACTCCTCTTTGCAGATCTTCTCCAAGTCATTAAGGTTTCGAGGCTGATGTTTGGCAACTCGAACCTTCAGCTCCCTCCACAGATTTTCTATGGGATTAAGATCTAGAGACTGGCTAGGCCACTCCAGGACCTTAATGTGCTTCTTCTTGAGCCACTCCTTTGTTGCCTTGGCCGTGGGTTTTGGGTCATTGTCAGGCTGGAATACCCATCCATGACCCATTTTCAAGGCCCTGGCTGAGGGAAGGAGGTTCTCACCCACGATTTGACAGTACATGGCCCCGTCAAATGATGCGGTGAAGTTGTCCTGTCCCCTTAGCAGAAAAACAACCCCAAAGCATAATGTTTCCACCTCCATGTTTGACGGTGGAGATGGTGTTCTTGGGGTCATAGGCATTCCTCCTCCTCCAAACACAGCGAGTTGAGTTGATGAAAAAGAGTTCCATTTTGGTCTCATCTAACCACAACACTTTCACCAGTTGTCCTCTGAATCATTCAGATGTTCATTGGCAAACTTCAGACGGGCATGTATATGTATTCTTGAGCAGGGGGACCTTACGGGCGCTGCAGGATTTCAGTCCTTCACGGCGTAGTGTGTTACCAATTGTTTTCTTGGTGACAATGGTCCCAGCTGCCTTGAGATCATTGACAAGATCCTCCCGTGTAGTTCTGGGCTGATTCCTCACCGCTCTCATGATCATTGCAACCCCACGAGGTGAGATCCTGCATGGAGCCCCAGGCCGAGGGATATTGACAGTTCTTTTGTGTTTCTTCCATTTGCGAATAATCGCACCAAATGTTGTCACCTTCTCACCAAGCTGCTTGGCGATGGTCTTGTAGCCCATTCCAGCATTGTGTAGGTCTACAATCTTTGGTCTTGGCCATGGTGGAGAGATTGAAACTGATTGATTGATTGCTTCTGTGGACATGTGTCTTTTTTACAGGTAACAAGCTGCGGTTAGAAACACTCCCTTTAAGAGTGTGCTCCTAATCTCAGCTCGTTACCTGTATAAAAGACACCTGGGAGCCAGAAATCTTTCTGATTGAGAGGGGGTCAAATATTTATTTCCCTCATTAAAATGCAAATCAATTTATACAATTTTTGACATGCATTTTTCTGGATATTTTTGTTGTTATTCTGTCTCTCACTGTTCAAATAAACCTACCATTAAAATTATAGACTGATCCTTTCTTTATCAGTGGGCAAACGTACAAAATCAGCAGGGGATCAAATACTTTTTTCCCCCACTGTACCTTTTACTTAAGTGTGGCTTCCATCTGGTCACTCTACCATAAAGGCCTGATTGGTGGAGTGCTGCAGAGATGGTTGTCCTTCTGGAAGGTTCTCCCATCTCCACAGAGGAACTCTGGAGCTCTGTCAGAGTGACCATCGTGTTCTGACCAAGGCCCTTCTCCCCCAATTGCTCAGTTTGGCCAGATCGGCCAGCTCTAGGAAGAGTCTTGGTGGAAGAAGTTTGGTAGAGCCCACTGTGTTCCTGGGGACCTTCAATGCTGCAGAAATGTTTTGGTACCCTTCCCCAGATCTGTGCCTCGATACAATCCTGTCTTTTGCTCTGACATGCACTGTCAACTGTGGGACCTTATATAGATAGGTGTGTGCCTTTCCAAATCATGTCAAATCAATTGAATTTACCACAGGTGGACTCCAAGTTGTAGAAACATCTCAAGGATCATCAATGGAAACAGGATGCACCTGAGCTCAATTTCAAGTCTCATAGAAAAGGGTCTGAATACTTATGCAAATAAGGTATTTCTATTTGTTATTTTGTATTCATTTGCAAACATTTCTAAAAACCTGTTTTTGCATTGTCATTATGGGGTATTGTGTGTAGATTGCTGAGGATTTTTTTTAAATCCATTTTAGAATAAGGCTGTAACTTAACAAAATGTTAAAGTTAAGGGGTCTGAATACTTTCCGTATGCACTGTATGTACTGTACGTGTGCAATGTATCGCCAATATAAGCCAGGAATAACAGTTAGACAGAGAAATGTTTTTCTGGTTATGCACTGTCTATCTCTGAGTCAGCCACATACATTTAGTTTTTTACCTTCGATATGTCACAATCCCCTTTGGACACAGTCACCGGTTCCTAACAGCTGTCTTTGAATAGATGTGCTTGGCCTAAAATATGAGAGGATTCAGTTCCTGAATTGCTAACTTCTCCTTTTTATTTGGTTCAGAGTGGCAAAAGAAGAGAGGAACGCGGGTGAGACTACGAGGAGAGTGTCCTGAGTCTGTGAAGGTGTTTCAGGTGTTCCGCTGTTTCGTTGGTAACAATGGATCACGTCAATGCAACCACAGATTACTATGTGAGTAACGGTCTTGTTATGCCACATACTGATGAATGTAGTTCTTTATGACTACAAGAGCTATAGATGCTGCAAGAAATAATTGGGAGTAGCAGACAAAAAAAATTGTCAAATAAGAAATTATATTTTACAACATGGTTAGTCAAGAAATTAACAGAATAAAAAAATAAATCACAATGAAAAACAATCTGTACATGAATACTTTAATTTTAAAACAATGATTAGAGAGTCTGAGGCCATTTAAAATATTGTTCAAAATCATAGAAGCTACAAGCGTAGGATCTTAATTTGATCATGCTTTTGTTGCTGAGAATTTTCCTGTACCACAGGAAATGCAGATAAGCTTTTGAATTTACATAAATTCACTGAACTTACACTAACAAACGGTTATATTAACATTACTTTTCATGTAGACTTCTTTTGTCCAGCTAATAGCCTAACCACCGATCAAGCAACATTATGGACTAAATGTTCATATCCGATCTCTTCAGGACTATTTTGCTGTGACCATATAGGTCAAATTAAGATCTGTAACAGGTACACACATCTGGATGAATTTAGCACTGCATCATCTTGAGATTACTTAGAGATACCTTCCCTGTGGCTCAGTTGGGAGAGCATGGTGTGTGCAACGCCAGGGTTGTGGGTTCAATTCCCACGGGGGGCCAGTACCAAATAAAAAATGCATGAAATGAAATGTATGCACTCACTACTGTAAGTCGCTCTGGATAAGAGCATCTGCTAAATGACTTAAATGTAATACAAATGCATTCTGTGCTATGAGGCGAATCTAGGGCCTGTATCCATAAAGTGTCTCAGAGTAGCAGTGCTGATCTAGGATCAGTCTTACCTTTTAGATCATAATGAAAAAGATTATATGGGCAGGGGGGAATGCTTTATGCATAAGGACCCAGAACATTGTTGTAGTTAGCAAATTTTCCTTCCTCTCACTCTCTTTTCCTCTTCTATGTCTCCAGATCTATGAAGACATCTACAACAGCTCTTCTTCTGAAACAGGCAGTAGCCAATCCAGTGTGCCCTGCTATAAGGATGGCATCATGGACTTCACCCAGAGCTACTCCCCTGTGGTCTACAGCCTGGTGTTTGTGCTGGCGCTGGTGGGTAACATCCTGGTGCTGTGTGTGCTGATGCGCTACCGCACCTCTCAGACAGGCGGGGCCTGCTCCTTCTCCCTCACCGACACCTTCCTGCTCCACCTGGCCGTGTCCGACCTCCTGCTGGCCCTCACGCTGCCCCTGTTCGCCGTCCAGTGGGCCCGCCAGTGGGTGTTCGGCGTGGCCGCCTGCAAGATTTCCGGAGCCCTGTTCTCTCTGAACCGCTACAGCGGCATCCTGTTCCTGGCCTGCATCAGCTTCGACCGCTACCTGGCCATTGTCCACGCCGTCAGCACCAGCTGGAAACGCAACACCTGCCATGCCCAGATTGCCTGCGCCCTGATCTGGACAGTGTGCTTGGGCCTGAGTGGGGTGGACATCGCCTTTAGACAGGTGGTGGAAGTGGGGCGCTCGGGGGATCATCAGGGCCTGCTGGTGTGCCAGGCGGTGTTCACCCACAGCTCAGTGCAGTGGCAGGTGGGGATGCCGCTAGTCAACTTGGTGCTGGGTTTTGGGCTGCCCCTGCTGGTCATGCTCTACTGCTACATCCGTATCTTCCGCTCCCTTTGCAACGCCTCGCGCCGCCAGAAGAGGAAGTCCCTTCACCTCATCGTCTCCCTGGTGTCCATGTTTGTGCTCTGCTGGGCGCCCTACAACTCCTTCCAATTGGCCGAAAGCCTGAAGAAGCTGGGAGTGATTAGTGGAGGCTGCCAGTTTGGCCGCACGGTGGACATCGGGATCCTGGTGTCTGAGAGCATGGGGCTGTCACACTGTGCCCTAAACCCGCTGCTGTACGGCTTTGTGGGGGTGAAATTTAGGAGTGAGCTGACCAGAATGTGTAAGGGGCTGCTGGGACAGAGGTTCTATCCAGGGATGAAGGGATGGGGAGGACAGAGGAGAACACGGAGGCCCACTGGGTCCTTCAGCTCAGCAGAGAGCGAGAACACCTCCCACTTCTCTGTCATGGCTTGAGCAAGCCAAGTGCACAGATAGGGGTCTACCTGTGCCCGAGCACCTTTTTGTTGTTGTTCTGAACCCACAAGTCATCATAAAGTCGTCAAGTTCACCACCCCCCGCACCCCATCCCATTGGTCTGCCCTGTACAGAGCTTGCGTGTGCCCGGTATCCAAACATGCATGGCTTGAGATGCAGTCACCAGTCGAGTCTGTGTAGCAAGCTACCTAGTTTAAATATCAACAGTACTGCCACAGCAGCATAACATTTGATCTACATCATCAATATTTGGTTTGGCCTACATAGCCTTTGCGCAGCAGAGAGGCAGAAGACATAGAGAGGAGCAGCTGCATTCATGCTCTACGACCCTCTGACCCAACTCCATCACTTCATCAGTCGGGTGTTGCACATGTGTGTCAGGGCAGCAGCAACACAGGTAGTCTAGACTTTAGCTAACCACACAAGCCACCAGCCAGCCAACCATATACTGTAGCATGAGTTAGAAGAGTATGAATATTATTGTATATAATGAAGTTATTATTTAAGAGCATTGAAGAGAAATCTCAAAAAATGCTAGTTAACTATCAGGTTTACATCAATCATCAACACAATGATCAGCTGATAGCCTATCCTCTTTATCCGATGTCAATCATGTGTTTAGGAGGCACTGTAACTAGCGTGCTTACAATTTTTGATGAGTGATTGTGTTGTTGCAGAAATATATATATTTTTTTATCCCTACAAAGGCAGGTAAATGTTATACATTTAGAGATATCATTTTTTTTAAGGTGGTTGTCACTAGTTACCACAGCCACAAAGTCAAAATTGTCTCTAATGTAAAAATTCATGAAAACAAATATTCGCTTTTGTCTTAATTTAAGGTTAGGGTTAGGCATAAGGTTAGCAGTGTGGTTAGGGGTAAGGTTAGGTTTAAAATCAGACTTGAAGAGAAATTGTAGAAATAGGCGGGGTCTAGCCATAATTATGACTGTGGCTCTGGTAACTAGTGACGATCGTGAAAGGTCTGTGCGTCACGGCCCCGGTGAGAGCCTGGAGAGAGGGAGGGAGAGAGAGTGACAGAAAAAGAGAGAGGAAGAGAGAATACAAGACAAAAGGGGGACAGGAAATCATGAACAAGTGGGTGCTGAAAAGAGGGAACACAAATTGTTGATTGTGAAAATGACAAAATGGGGAAGAAATACAGATGTGCACATTGTGTCAAAGTGAGGAAAAAATGTATGTTAGTTTGTTGTGATTCGTTCCTCTGGTGCTTCCTGATAGTGGCCCTGGTCCTACTGTAATAGCTCAAAATTATGGTGCTTTTAAAGACAACACATTCTCAGGGAGGGCATTTTTCATATAGTAGCCTATTTTCTCTATCTTGTAATTTTTGTTCATGAGATTCTACTGTCCATCCAATCGCATAGCCTTCCAAGTTAAAACCCCATCTGCCTCTAGTAGTGTGACCATGTTAACCCCATCTGCCTCTAGTGTGAGCAGCAAAGACTGCATAATATGAAGTTGAGCAGTGACGAGTTTCTCAAGCTGTTTGGTTTCCTGATAAATTGATGACTATAATTTCAAGGAACTGGATAATCTCTTGCAAAATATATATTTTTTAAATGTATGAAACCCACTTTCTCAAAAGGGCCAAGTCATCACTATATGTGTTACTCATATGTTGCCTTGTGTTTTTGAAGGCAGCAAATACTTATACATTTCAAATCCTCGCAGCAATTGTTTTTTCTTTGGTTGATTGCTTCATTTTGTCACTTGTTGAAGAGGGGAAACAAAGATGTTAAATCATGACAGACTCATGCAGCTTTACCTATTGCAAATGTCCACGTGTCCTTTGGTACCAGACTGTTATTCAACATTTTGTAATTTACTTCTTTAGATGAGATTGTTATACATCAGTCAGCACAACAGATATGTACATGGGATTGTATACATGTATTTCTATGTTGTAGAAATTTGAGGAAGTAGAATAAAACACTTTTGATATATCAATAAATGATGTGCAAATATCTTGTTACGTCTCTAGATATTTTTGTCAATACAACATTTCAAGGTTAATTTATCTGCATTAATGTAGCCAGTATCAGGAAACATTCAAGAAGCACTTACAAAAAAAGGCCAAGCTTGCCATCTGGTAGACAATGTATAAAAAATGTGTTTTATTCCTTTCCTTATTCTCTTAATCTGTAGGTGTAACGGCCGTCGTATGAATTGGACCAAGGCGCAGTGGGTTGAGTGCTCAATTTCATGTTTATTTTAAATAACCACAAACACTTCACAAAAACAAGCAAACGGACAACATAACAGTTTTCAGGCTAACCCTAGCAGTGCAAAACAACCTCCCACAATACCCAAAACAAACATACTCCTAATTATAGGACCTTCAATCAGAGGCAACGATAATCAGCTGTCTCTAATTGAAGGCCCCAATCCCAATTACTAAACAGAAATAAACACCCTAGAAACAGACATAGAACTAAACCAAAAACCCCGGAAACATAAATCAAACGCCCCTCTACATAAACACACACTCAAAACCATATAAAACAAATACCCCCTGCCACGTCCTGACCAAACTCTAATTACAAATAACCCCTTTACTGGTCAGGACGTGACAGTAGGATACTTTATCTCTACTTTGAAACAACCTGGCAGGTGAAAACAAATTCCCAGGCTATTTAACCTGGTCTCAGAGCATTTAGATGTATTCTGTATGTAAATCAGAGACACTCCATTTAGTATGTTATGTTTGGTATGGGTACCAGTGGAGGCTCCTCAGAGGAGGAAGGGGGGGAGCATCCTCCGCAGTGAATTTCATACAAATAAAACATTTCAAAAATTGTCCTTTTTAGATAAAACTATACTAAATATATTCACGTCACCAAATAATTTATTAAAACACACTTTTGCAATGAAGGTCTACAGTATCCTCAACAGCACTCTGTAGGGTAGCACCATCGTGTAGCCGGAGGACAGCGAGCTTCCGTCTTCCATAGACTTACACAGTAATCATGACAACTAATGGAGGACGTCCTCCAACCTATCAGAGCTCTTGCTGCATGAATGAGAAGCCCCTAACTGCAGTGTGCAGTTCGGGGCCGGGCTCAATGTGGGCGGAGTCAAACACATTTAACCTGAAACCTTCCTGTCTCCATCAAGGTCACCCAAGTTGAGGTAAACGTCGGTCGACGGTATCAACGTCAACGAAAGCGAACCTTAATCGAACCTAACCAACATGGATAAAATTATAAACCATGGAAGTAAGTGAGACTGTCATTATACATAATGTACTTTGTAATATTCATGTATACCAGTGCAGGGGTATATTTTTATATGACCAACTACCACACTGATATTAGCATAGCGTTAATTAGCACCCATTTGCACGTGAGCTAGCTAATTGCTCACAATGAGGGAATCTTGTTTGGACAAATTTGCCTACATGAGCAGTAAGCCTAGGTTAACGAGTACGCCATCGTGCATACATTTATTTTGTCCCCCCCACACCAAACGCGATCATGACTTGCAGGTTAAAATATCAAAACAAACTCTGAACCAATTTCATTAATTTGGGGACAGGTTTAGGCCTTCCCTGTAGCTCAGTTGGTAGAGCATGGTGTTTGCAGCACCAGGGTTGTGGGTTTGATTCCCACAGGGGGCCAGCACAGAAATAATAAAAAATATGAAATTGTATGAAATGTATGTATTCACTACTGTAAGTCGCTCTGGATAAGAGTGTCTACTAAAATGTAATGTAAAAGCTTTAAACATTTATGGCAATTTAGCTAGCTAGCTTGCACTTGCTAGCTAATTTGTCCTATTTAGCTAGCTTTCTGTTGCTAACTAATTTGTCCTGGTATATAAACATTGAGTTGTTATTTTACCTGAAATGCACAAGGTCCTCTACTCCGACAATTAATCCACACATAAAACGGTCAACCGAATCGTTTCTAGTCATCTCTCGTCCTTCTAGGCTTTTTCTTCTCTTGACTTTATATTGCGATTGGCAACTTTCATAAATTAGGTGCATTACCGCCACTGACCTCGTTCGTCTTTCAGTCACACGTGGGTATAACCAATGAGGAGATGGCACGTGGGTACCTGCTTCTATAAACCAATAAGGAGATGGGAGAGGCAGGACTTGCAGCGCGATCTGCTTCACAAATAGAACTGATTTCTATTTTAGCCCTTGGCAACGCAGACGCTCGTTGGCGCGCGCAAACAGTGTGGGTGCAATAATTGAATAATATAGATTTCGAAATGTATTTTGCAACGCGAGCGGTGTAGTCAGCCTGTAAGTTACACATAGCGAGTCTACACAGTCTACACATAGTTTATACAATAATGAAATCACCTGGTCCCAACATACATAGCAAGTCAAGAAAAGTCATTGTAACTTGTCCACACTGCAAACTGAAGTTAAATAAGAAAAACTTCTAAACACATTTACGAAGAAAGCATACACATTGCTTTGAAACAGTGTCCAAGGAAAGATTTTTGGCATGTGAGTGCACTGATGTGAGAAATGGTGTGTTTGCAGTCGAAATACATTTTCTGGTCCAGCAACACCCATACATGTTGTGAAAAATACTTGGGCTACTTCAGTTCCAACTGTGTTCATAACTGTTATGCATTTTTGACATGCATTTTTCAGGATATTTTTGTTGTTATTCTGTCTCTCACTGTTCAAATAAACCTACCATTAAAATTATAGACTGATCCTTTCTTTATCAGTGGGCAAACGTACAAAATCAGCAGGGGATCAAATACTTTTTTCCCCCACTGTACCTTTTACTTAAGTGTGGCTTCCATCTGGTCACTCTACCATAAAGGCCTGATTGGTGGAGTGCTGCAGAGATGGTTGTCCTTCTGGAAGGTTCTCCCATCTCCACAGAGGAACTCTGGAGCTCTGTCAGAGTGACCATCGTGTTCTGACCAAGGCCCTTCTCCCCCAATTGCTCAGTTTGGCCAGATCGGCCAGCTCTAGGAAGAGTCTTGGTGGAAGAAGTTTGGTAGAGCCCACTGTGTTCCTGGGGACCTTCAATGCTGCAGAAATGTTTTGGTACCCTTCCCCAGATCTGTGCCTCGATACAATCCTGTCTTTTGCTCTGACATGCACTGTCAACTGTGGGACCTTATATAGATAGGTGTGTGCCTTTCCAAATCATGTCAAATCAATTGAATTTACCACAGGTGGACTCCAAGTTGTAGAAACATCTCAAGGATCATCAATGGAAACAGGATGCACCTGAGCTCAATTTCAAGTCTCATAGAAAAGGGTCTGAATACTTATGCAAATAAGGTATTTCTATTTGTTATTTTGTATTCATTTGCAAACATTTCTAAAAACCTGTTTTTGCATTGTCATTATGGGGTATTGTGTGTAGATTGCTGAGGATTTTTTTAAAATCCATTTTAGAATAAGGCTGTAACTTAACAAAATGTTAAAGTTAAGGGGTCTGAATACTTTCCGTATGCACTGTATGTACTGTACGTGTGCAATGTATCGCCAATATAAGCCAGGAATAACAGTTAGACAGAGAAATGTTTTTCTGGTTATGCACTGTCTATCTCTGAGTCAGCCACATACATTTAGTTTTTTACCTTCGATATGTCACAATCCCCTTTGGACACAGTCACCGGTTCCTAACAGCTGTCTTTGAATAGATGTGCTTGGCCTAAAATATGAGAGGATTCAGTTCCTGAATTGCTAACTTCTCCTTTTTATTTGGTTCAGAGTGGCAAAAGAAGAGAGGAACGCGGGTGAGACTACGAGGAGAGTGTCCTGAGTCTGTGAAGGTGTTTCAGGTGTTCCGCTGTTTCGTTGGTAACAATGGATCACGTCAATGCAACCACAGATTACTATGTGAGTAACGGTCTTGTTATGCCACATACTGATGAATGTAGTTCTTTATGACTACAAGAGCTATAGATGCTGCAAGAAATAATTGGGAGTAGCAGACAAAAAAAATTGTCAAATAAGAAATTATATTTTACAACATGGTTAGTCAAGAAATTAACAGAATAAAAAAATAAATCACAATGAAAAACAATCTGTACATGAATACTTTAATTTTAAAACAATGATTAGAGAGTCTGAGGCCATTTAAAATATTGTTCAAAATCATAGAAGCTACAAGCGTAGGATCTTAATTTGATCATGCTTTTGTTGCTGAGAATTTTCCTGTACCACAGGAAATGCAGATAAGCTTTTGAATTTACATAAATTCACTGAACTTACACTAACAAACGGTTATATTAACATTACTTTTCATGTAGACTTCTTTTGTCCAGCTAATAGCCTAACCACCGATCAAGCAACATTATGGACTAAATGTTCATATCCGATCTCTTCAGGACTATTTTGCTGTGACCATATAGGTCAAATTAAGATCTGTAACAGGTACACACATCTGGATGAATTTAGCACTGCATCATCTTGAGATTACTTAGAGATACCTTCCCTGTGGCTCAGTTGGGAGAGCATGGTGTGTGCAACGCCAGGGTTGTGGGTTCAATTCCCACGGGGGGCCAGTACCAAATAAAAAATGCATGAAATGAAATGTATGCACTCACTACTGTAAGTCGCTCTGGATAAGAGCATCTGCTAAATGACTTAAATGTAATACAAATGCATTCTGTCCTATGAGGCGAATCTAGGGCCTGTATCCATAAAGTGTCTCAGAGTAGCAGTGCTGATCTAGGATCAGTCTTACCTTTTAGATCATAATGAAAAAGATTATATGGGCAGGGGGGAATGCTTTATGCATAAGGACCCAGAACATTGTTGTAGTTAGCAAATTTTCCTTCCTCTCACTCTCTTTTCCTCTTCTATGTCTCCAGATCTATGAAGACATCTACAACAGCTCTTCTTCTGAAACAGGCAGTAGCCAATCCAGTGTGCCCTGCTATAAGGATGGCATCATGGACTTCACCCAGAGCTACTCCCCTGTGGTCTACAGCCTGGTGTTTGTGCTGGCGCTGGTGGGTAACATCCTGGTGCTGTGTGTGCTGATGCGCTACCGCACCTCTCAGACAGGCGGGGCCTGCTCCTTCTCCCTCACCGACACCTTCCTGCTCCACCTGGCCGTGTCCGACCTCCTGCTGGCCCTCACGCTGCCCCTGTTCGCCGTCCAGTGGGCCCGCCAGTGGGTGTTCGGCGTGGCCGCCTGCAAGATTTCCGGAGCCCTGTTCTCTCTGAACCGCTACAGCGGCATCCTGTTCCTGGCCTGCATCAGCTTCGACCGCTACCTGGCCATTGTCCACGCCGTCAGCACCAGCTGGAAACGCAACACCTGCCATGCCCAGATTGCCTGCGCCCTGATCTGGACAGTGTGCTTGGGCCTGAGTGGGGTGGACATCGCCTTTAGACAGGTGGTGGAAGTGGGGCGCTCGGGGGATCATCAGGGCCTGCTGGTGTGCCAGGCGGTGTTCACCCACAGCTCAGTGCAGTGGCAGGTGGGGATGCCGCTAGTCAACTTGGTGCTGGGTTTTGGGCTGCCCCTGCTGGTCATGCTCTACTGCTACATCCGTATCTTCCGCTCCCTTTGCAACGCCTCGCGCCGCCAGAAGAGGAAGTCCCTTCACCTCATCGTCTCCCTGGTGTCCATGTTTGTGCTCTGCTGGGCGCCCTACAACTCCTTCCAATTGGCCGAAAGCCTGAAGAAGCTGGGAGTGATTAGTGGAGGCTGCCAGTTTGGCCGCACGGTGGACATCGGGATCCTGGTGTCTGAGAGCATGGGGCTGTCACACTGTGCCCTAAACCCGCTGCTGTACGGCTTTGTGGGGGTGAAATTTAGGAGTGAGCTGACCAGAATGTGTAAGGGGCTGCTGGGACAGAGGTTCTATCCAGGGATGAAGGGATGGGGAGGACAGAGGAGAACACGGAGGCCCACTGGGTCCTTCAGCTCAGCAGAGAGCGAGAACACCTCCCACTTCTCTGTCATGGCTTGAGCAAGCCAAGTGCACAGATAGGGGTCTACCTGTGCCCGAGCACCTTTTTGTTGTTGTTCTGAACCCACAAGTCATCATAAAGTCGTCAAGTTCACCACCCCCCGCACCCCATCCCATTGGTCTGCCCTGTACAGAGCTTGCGTGTGCCCGGTATCCAAACATGCATGGCTTGAGATGCAGTCACCAGTCGAGTCTGTGTAGCAAGCTACCTAGTTTAAATATCAACAGTACTGCCACAGCAGCATAACATTTGATCTACATCATCAATATTTGGTTTGGCCTACATAGCCTTTGCGCAGCAGAGAGGCAGAAGACATAGAGAGGAGCAGCTGCATTCATGCTCTACGACCCTCTGACCCAACTCCATCACTTCATCAGTCGGGTGTTGCACATGTGTGTCAGGGCAGCAGCAACACAGGTAGTCTAGACTTTAGCTAACCACACAAGCCACCAGCCAGCCAACCATATACTGTAGCATGAGTTAGAAGAGTATGAATATTATTGTATATAATGAAGTTATTATTTAAGAGCATTGAAGAGAAATCTCAAAAAATGCTAGTTAACTATCAGGTTTACATCAATCATCAACACAATGATCAGCTGATAGCCTATCCTCTTTATCTGATGTCAATCATGTGTTTAGGAGGCACTGTAACTAGCGTGCTTACAATTTTTGATGAGTGATTGTGTTGTTGCAGAAATATATATATTTTTTTATCCCTACAAAGGCAGGTAAATGTTATACATTTAGAGATATCATTTTTTTTAAGGTGGTTGTCACTAGTTACCACAGCCACAAAGTCAAAATTGTCTCTAATGTAAAAATTCATGAAAACAAATATTCGCTTTTGTCTTAATTTAAGGTTAGGGTTAGGCATAAGGTTAGCAGTGTGGTTAGGGGTAAGGTTAGGTTTAAAATCAGACTTGAAGAGAAATTGTAGAAATAGGCGGGGTCTAGCCATAATTATGACTGTGGCTCTGGTAACTAGTGACGATCGTGAAAGGTCTGTGCGTCACGGCCCCGGTGAGAGCCTGGAGAGAGGGAGGGAGAGAGAGTGACAGAAAAAGAGAGAGGAAGAGAGAATACAAGACAAAAGGGGGACAGGAAATCATGAACAAGTGGGTGCTGAAAAGAGGGAACACAAATTGTTGATTGTGAAAATGACAAAATGGGGAAGAAATACAGATGTGCACATTGTGTCAAAGTGAGGAAAAAATGTATGTTAGTTTGTTGTGATTCGTTCCTCTGGTGCTTCCTGATAGTGGCCCTGGTCCTACTGTAATAGCTCAAAATTATGGTGCTTTTAAAGACAACACATTCTCAGGGAGGGCATTTTTCATATAGTAGCCTATTTTCTCTATCTTGTAATTTTTGTTCATGAGATTCTACTGTCCATCCAATCGCATAGCCTTCCAAGTTAAAACCCCATCTGCCTCTAGTAGTGTGACCATGTTAACCCCATCTGCCTCTAGTGTGAGCAGCAAAGACTGCATAATATGAAGTTGAGCAGTGACGAGTTTCTCAAGCTGTTTGGTTTCCTGATAAATTGATGACTATAATTTCAAGGAACTGGATAATCTCTTGCAAAATATATATTTTTTAAATGTATGAAACCCACTTTCTCAAAAGGGCCAAGTCATCACTATATGTGTTACTCATATGTTGCCTTGTGTTTTTGAAGGCAGCAAATACTTATACATTTCAAATCCTCGCAGCAATTGTTTTTTCTTTGGTTGATTGCTTCATTTTGTCACTTGTTGAAGAGGGGAAACAAAGATGTTAAATCATGACAGACTCATGCAGCTTTACCTATTGCAAATGTCCACGTGTCCTTTGGTACCAGACTGTTATTCAACATTTTGTAATTTACTTCTTTAGATGAGATTGTTATACATCAGTCAGCACAACAGATATGTACATGGGATTGTATACATGTATTTCTATGTTGTAGAAATTTGAGGAAGTAGAATAAAACACTTTTGATATATCAATAAATGATGTGCAAATATCTTGTTACGTCTCTAGATATTTTTGTCAATACAACATTTCAAGGTTAATTTATCTGCATTAATGTAGCCAGTATCAGGAAACATTCAAGAAGCACTTACAAAAAAAGGCCAAGCTTGCCATCTGGTAGACAATGTATAAAAAATGTGTTTTATTCCTTTCCTTATTCTCTTAATCTGTAGGTGTAACGGCCGTCGTATGAATTGGACCAAGGCGCAGTGGGTTGAGTGCTCAATTTCATGTTTATTTTAAATAACCACAAACACTTCACAAAAACAAGCAAACGGACAACATAACAGTTTTCAGGCTAACCCTAGCAGTGCAAAACAACCTCCCACAATACCCAAAACAAACATACTCCTAATTATAGGACCTTCAATCAGAGGCAACGATAATCAGCTGCCTCTAATTGAAGGCCCCAATCCCAATTACTAAACAGAAATAAACACCCTAGAAACAGACATAGAACTAAACCAAAAACCCCGGAAACATAAATCAAACGCCCCTCTACATAAACACACACTCAAAACCATATAAAACAAATACCCCCTGCCACGTCCTGACCAAACTCTAATTACAAATAACCCCTTTACTGGTCAGGACGTGACAGTAGGATACTTTATCTCTACTTTGAAACAACCTGGCAGGTGAAAACAAATTCCCAGGCTATTTAACCTGGTCTCAGAGCATTTAGATGTATTCTGTATGTAAATCAGAGACACTCCATTTAGTATGTTATGTTTGGTATGGGTACCAGTGGAGGCTCCTCAGAGGAGGAAGGGGGGGAGCATCCTCCGCAGTGAATTTCATACAAATAAAACATTTCAAAAATTGTCCTTTTTAGATAAAACTATACTAAATATATTCACGTCACCAAATAATTTATTAAAACACACTTTTGCAATGAAGGTCTACAGTATCCTCAACAGCACTCTGTAGGGTAGCACCATCGTGTAGCCGGAGGACAGCGAGCTTCCGTCTTCCATAGACTTACACAGTAATCATGACAACTAATGGAGGACGTCCTCCAACCTATCAGAGCTCTTGCTGCATGAATGAGAAGCCCCTAACTGCAGTGTGCAGTTCGGGGCCGGGCTCAATGTGGGCGGAGTCAAACACATTTAACCTGAAACCTTCCTGTCTCCATCAAGGTCACCCAAGTTGAGGTAAACGTCGGTCGACGGTATCAACGTCAACGAAAGCGAACCTTAATCGAACCTAACCAACATGGATAAAATTATAAACCATGGAAGTAAGTGAGACTGTCATTATACATAATGTACTTTGTAATATTCATGTATACCAGTGCAGTGGTATATTTTTATATGACCAACTACCACACTGATATTAGCATAGCGTTAATTAGCACCCATTTGCACGTGAGCTAGCTAATTGCTCACAATGAGGGAATCTTGTTTGGACAAATTTGCCTACATGAGCAGTAAGCCTAGGTTAACGAGTACGCCATCGTGCATACATTTATTTTGTCCCCCCCACACCAAACGCGATCATGACTTGCAGGTTAAAATATCAAAACAAACTCTGAACCAATTTCATTAATTTGGGGACAGGTTTAGGCCTTCCCTGTAGCTCAGTTGGTAGAGCATGGTGTTTGCAGCACCAGGGTTGTGGGTTTGATTCCCACAGGGGGCCAGCACAGAAAAAATAATAATAAAAAATATGAAATTGTATGAAATGTATGTATTCACTACTGTAAGTCGCTCTGGATAAGAGTGTCTGCTAAATGACTAAAATGTAATGTAAAAGCTTTAAACATTTATGGCAATTTAGCTAGCTAGCTTGCACTTGCTAGCTAATTTGTCCTATTTAGCTAGCTTTCTGTTGCTAACTAATTTGTCCTGGTATATAAACATTGAGTTGTTATTTTACCTCAAATGCACAAGGTCCTCTACTCCGACAATTAATCCACACATAAAACGGTCAACCGAATCGTTTCTAGTCATCTCTCGTCCTTCTAGGCTTTTTCTTCTCTTGACTTTCTATTGCGATTGGCAACTTTAATAAATTAGGTGCATTACCGCCACTGACCTCGTTCGTCTTTCAGTCACACGTGGGTATAACCAATGAGGAGATGGCACGTGGGTACCTGCTTCTATAAACCAATAAGGAGATGGGAGAGGCAGGACTTGCAGCGCGATCTGCTTCACAAATAGAACTGATTTCTATTTTAGCCCTTGGCAACGCAGACGCTCGTTGGCGCGCGCAAACAGTGTGGGTGCAATAATTGAATAATATAGATTTAGAAATGTATTTTGCAACGCGAGCGGTGTAGTCAGCCTGTAAGTTACACATAGCGAGTCTACACAGTCTACACATAGTTTATACAATAATGAAATCACCTGGTCCCAACATACATAGCAAGTCAAGAAAAGTCATTGTAACTTGTCCACACTGCAAACTGAAGTTAAATAAGAAAAACTTCAAAACACATTTACGAAGAAAGCATACACATTGCTTTGAAACAGTGTCCAAGGAAAGATTTTTGGCATGTGAGTGCACTGATGTGAGAAATGGTGTGTTTGCAGTCGAAATACATTTTCTGGTCCAGCAACACCCATACATGTTGTGAAAAATACTTGGGCAACTTCAGTTCCAACTGTGTTCATAACTGTTATGCATGCTGGAGTATAAAAAGCTGTTGAATTGTACATTTTCTTTATTTTCACTTACACTGTGTTCACAGAAACATTGCTCGGATCTTGTCCCCTGGACCTTGGAGGACTTTTGGTGTGGATGATGGTCAGGTTAGATATTCCATTAAATTATTCCACTGAACTGTACCATTTCATTGTCATTCCTTTATTGAAAATTGAACCTTGTTCACACCACAGAGCAAGGTTTCTCAAACTGTGGGGTGTTTGTTTTGATGCTAAGATGCTGGCTATTCAGTATATATATTAGTCCTACTTTCTGTTATAACATATGAAAAGTTATTATTATTTCTATACTTGCAACATGCAAAGCACACTATTGTTATTGCTCATACTTTTTCTTGTTTATTATTCTTGACACTTTTTGGGACCTGTTTCCTACAGTTTTTACACTACATACACTATTCATACAGAGCTGGATGTTGATGCGACATGCTGTGACTTCTTGGGGGGGACGTCTTCTACATCCTGAAATATATTCCTGGGGAGGTATTATTATTTAATATTATCATAACTATCAAACTTAACAACCTACTATTTCTTAACTTACAGTACGCTCTGTACATTTGCAATGGAAGCACAGTGTGATTTTACTGAGGTATGTATGAAATTCTCATCACTAGTGGATATAAAGTTTTTGGGGATACCCATCCGATTGTGTGATTTTCTTTTTCAAAAGAAAACATGCAGCAAATCAGGCGATGGTGGTGCTGGTTCTCCTGCAGAACTTTCCCATGCCGTAAGTCTTGAACATTATGAAAACTTTTTATTTGCATCCTTAAAATCACTTGTTTTACTGTAGCCAGACTGACCTGAGTATATCTTCATATTGTATGTATGTAGTGTATGTTGTTCACTCACTAAGGTCTGAAGAAGAGAGGTTGAAAGATTGAAAAAGGCAGCGAAAACAAAACACACTACAGGTAGGTCAAAATGTATGATGAGTGGTATGGTCTTAAGCCAATGTTTAAAGACTTAACCCCCCTCTCATATGATGAGTGGTATAGTCTTAAACCAATGTTTAAAGACTTAACCCCCCTCTCATATGATGAGTGGTATAGTCTTAAGCCAATGTTTAAAGACTTAACCCCCCCTCTCATATGATGAGTGGTATAGTCTTAAGCCAATGTTTAAAGACTTAAACCCCCCCTCTCCAATATATTTCAGGACGTAGAAAACTTCCCCCCCAAGAAGTCACAGCATGCCACATCTGCATCCAGCTCTGCAGGATCAGGTGCTGTGTAGGCTATTAGCTAAAATAAGGTGCATTCTTGTACACACATCCCTAGAGGTTCCCTTACATTACTTAATGACCACAATCTGTTGTCGTTCTAGACGATACTGAAAACAAAATGCACGGCGAACTGGGAGCTGTGAACTGGGTATGTAGTCTACTGTGTGTAATGCTGAAGGCTTGATGCATGGTGAACTGGGAGCAGTGAACTGGGTATGTAGTCTACTGTGTAATGCTGATGACTTGATGCATGGCAATATATAATAGTTGTGATGACTTGTTGAGTAGTGATAGATATCACTGAAAACCCCTTTAGTAATAGTGGCTTTCGTTTGCATGGTGGTGTTGTGAAAGTGGGGTGTAATTTGACTTGATCACCCAATGAGGCACTACTCTTAATATGTATTCTTATTTTTTCTTCAAGGATGCAGATGTTCTTCTAAGGGACACCCTAGAGGCAGCAAGGTGGTGTGAACTCCAAACATTTAAAGGCACTGTTTCCCTCCCTAGTGTAATTGAGATGGAGGGGGAAGACGCATTACAACCCTTAAAGAACTACGGTTGTATGATGGACTGGATCAATATTCTCCTCAAGGAACCATTCATGTTCCAGTTACAGAGAGATTATGAGATGTTCTATTTGGAGGCAGTTGACAACAAGACAATTACTGTCTTTATCTCTTTTGAGGAGCAGGAGTGAAGCCATTTTTGAGGAGTGGTCAAACCTTGTTTTTGTATGCTGTGCTAATTGTTTCAATTGTTAATTATGTTATGTTGTTTAGTAAAGATGACATAGAAGTCACCCGAGTCTCTGATCTCTTTACCGGAGCTGGTATAACTTAATGTACAAAGCACATTCAGCTTGTCAGTATGTCTATATGGTATAGTCTGTCTCCATTCTCATGAGGAAAGTAAATAGCATTATAAATCAAGATAGGTAGTAACTGTATATATATGCTCAATGAAATAATATAATTACAAAGTTATAACACAATTTTAACAGTAAATGACATACATAACAAGTATGTTGTTCACTGCAACAATATCAGTAGCTTGTCTCAAATATAGCATTAAGCAAAAAGTGTTACAACACATCTGCTGGTACCACTTTATATAATATTTCTTCCGATCTTCAAAAATGAAAATGGAGGAGAAGCAAGAGAAAGATAGATTTCCATATGTTTTTTTTTCATTTTCTGTTTCACTTACTTAGCTAGAAAATGCAGCTAGCTAGTTTAGCCTACTCAATCACCCTGTTCAAATAGAGAGATCCTATGTTAGCTAGCTGGCAATGACTATCCAACACAACACTGGAACTCTTCCAAGTCAAGGTAAGCTTTTGGTTTTACTAATTTATTGCCACTGGGGTTTGCTGGTATAAGTGCTAAACTGCTTTGTAGCAGGTTTAATGTGTTAGTTCTAGTATTACCTACGCTGACTATGACGTTATTTTAGCCAATATGGTGACAAGGATGTAGGCTGTATGTAAGGGTTATGAAATTGTTTGGCTTGTAAAGGTTTTTTCACCTGGTCACATACAGCTGATGTGTAGTGCATTGAAGTCCATAAGGGAAGGGAAACAGTGAGAGGTGGGGAGCGCTTAGATGCGAAAAGGAATACAAAGTGGCTGCTATAAAAGTTAACCTTGTTAACCTTGTGATCTGGGGGTGTATTCATTCTGCCGATTCTGTGGAAAAAAAGTTTATTAAACGAAAGCAAAAGGAACAAAACGGGGATAAACATACCTGAATTTGTCTTAGAAACTGCTGTTTGCAACTGTTGGACTAATGATTACACCCTAGATCAGCAAGATGCAGGCAAGAAGAGTGTGCAAGGCGATATTGAATGTGTCACTGTCTGTCCATGTGTCACTGTCTGACACCTATAAAAAAATATCTCCGACCTGTGTGCACCTATGTTGTA
The DNA here is from genome assembly GCF_965601325.2 of Salmo salar. Lineage (NCBI taxonomy): Eukaryota > Metazoa > Chordata > Actinopteri > Salmoniformes > Salmonidae > Salmo > Salmo salar. The sequence continues at coordinate 24,329,711 of NC_138292.1, forward strand.
AACTTTCATTCATAGGCTAGGTTGAGCAACCCCATGATTGGTATAGTGAAAATTCGAGAATCATGTAGTAGCCTAAACCTATCACTGTCACATTGAACTGGATGAATGGACTATGAATGGCAGTCATCCAATGTACTGTAATATTAATAAGCTATTCCCATGAAAAGTAAAAATTGTCCTCCCTCATCTTAAACGGCACCGACCGCAACTGATGGGTACATAAGACAGATGGTAACTTTAGGGTGGTTGGTCAGGGTGGATGGGTGAGCGAGTTCGAAATTCATCACAGACAACTTTAGTATTTTAGTTAACCCTCCTTTTGTGTTCGTTTCATGTTAATTCATTCTGTGTTCCCTGTCCAAAAGACCGCCCATTGTATCTGATTATAAATCCATAGTAATACATATATTATCGCCTAATGTTGTGTTAGATCTTTCTATCAACTTAAGTTCTTGTGAACATTACAAGTTTTGAACTTCTATTTGCTATTTATGGCCTGTAGGCCTCATTGGCCTGAGCTCATATAACTAATTTTTGAGTAAAAAAAAGCATAATGTATGGATTCTTTTGACTATAACAAATACTCTATTTATCATAGACTACTTTGTGTCAAAGTTTAACAGACTCTCTCCTCCTCACCAGCGTCATGATCAAAGATATGATCAAGAGCCTCACATACAGTATATCGTTTGGTCATTGTGGTGCCAAAGAATGAATTGTGAGCAAGGCCTCAAAAAAGCTTCATATACCAGAGCTGCAAGAAAAGTTCTATATATTATTGAAACTATGTTGCAATTGTTTGTGAGAATGCCAACAGGTGTGGTTCTGGTGGGGGAAAGATTCTATTGGGAAAAGGTTCCTGTGGGGTTTGCCATGGAAGCCAAGAAGGGGAGTGAGGTGTGTGTGTGTGTGTGTGTGTGTGTGTGTGTGTGTGTGTGTGTGTGTGTGTGTGTGTGTGTGTGTGTGTGTGTGTGTGTGTGTGTGTGTGGTGTGTGTGTTTGTGTGTGTGTGTGTGTGTGTGTTTGTGTGTGTGCTCAAACACAATGCTTGTGGGGGTCTGGGAGAGGAAATGTGTCCATCTGATGAATGGGCATGTGCCTGAACTCAATTTTATACACTAATTGTAGTCTCACCCATTCATTTCTAGTGACCGGTTATTTTTGACCGGGAACACCACAGGTGTACAAAAGTTAAATAAAACACCCATAATGTAATGAAAATCATCAACATGTATTTTCTGTGTTCAGATGCCCTGTGTGGACAAAGTCATGGAACCTTATGACAATCAGATTAAATGAGCTACATTTTTCAGAGCGAACTTGTAAATCGGTCCAATTCGACCGGAACACAGCAGGAGGGTTAATTAGCAATTTTTCAACGACATACTACTTTTTAGCTACTTTGTAACTATGAATAACGCAAATGTCTAGCAACCAAAAGTTGCGAGTTTGTATCTCATCATGGCCAACTTTAGCATTTTAGCTAATAAGCAACTTTTCAACTACTTTTTAGCTACTTTGCAATTACTTAGCATGCTAGCTAACTGTTCCCCTAACCTTAACCCTTTAACCTAACTCCTAAACTTAAACTTAAGTCTAACCTTAACCCAAACACTAACCCCTAACCTAGCTAACATTTGAAAGCAAGCTTACATTAGCCACCTAGCTAGAATTCGTAACATATCATAGCTTACTTTACATTTTGCAAATTCGTAACATATAATAGGAATTGTGATTCGTAACATATCATACAAAATGGGAGATGGACATCCACAAATTCATAAATACCATACTCAGTGGCGACCTGTCATTCAGTGCAGGTGGGGCAGCAAAAAAAAAAATATATATATATATATACAGTGGGGGAAAAAAGTATTTGTACGTTTGCCCACTGATAAAGAAAGGATCAGTCTATAATTTTAATGGTAGGTTTATTTGAACAGTGAGAGACAGAATAACAACAAAAATATCCAGAAAAACAAATGTCAAAAATGTTATAAATTGATTTGCATTTTAATGAGGGAAATAAGTATTTAAACCCTCTCAATCAGAAAGATTTCTGGCTCCCAGGTGTCTTTTATACAGGTAACAAGCTGAGATTAGGACCACACTCTTAAAGGGAGTGCTCCTAACTGCAGCTTGTTACCTGTAAAAAAGACACCTGTCCACAGAAGCAATCAATCAATCGGATTCCAAACTCTCCACCATGGCCAAGACCAAAGAGCTCTCCAAGGGTGTCAGGGACAAGATTGTAGACCTACACAAGGCTGGAATGGGCTACAAGACCATCACCAAGCAGCTTGGTGAGAAGGTGACAACATTTGGTGTGATTATTCGCAAATGGAAGAAATACAAAATAACTGTCAATATCCCTCGGCCTGGGGCTCCATGCAAGATCTCACCTCGTGGAGTTGCAATGATCATGAGAAGAGTGAGGAATCAGCCCAGAACTACACGGGAGGATCTTGTCAATGATCTCAAGGCAGCTGGGACCATAGTCACCAAGAAAACAATTGGTAACACACTACGCCGTGAAGGACTGAAATCCTGCAGCGCCCGCAAGGTCCCCCTGCTCAAGAATACATATACATGCCCGTCTGAAGTTTGCCAATGAACATCTGAATGACTCAGAGGACAACTGGTGAAAGTGTTGTGGTCAGATGGAGCTCTTTGACATCAACTCAACTCGCTGTGTTTGGAGCAGGAGGAATGCTACCTATGACCCTAAGAACACCATCTCCACCGTCAAACATGGAGGTGGAAACATTATGCTTTGGGGGTGTTTTTCTGCTAAGGGGACAGGACAACTTCACCGCATCAAAGGGACGATGGACAGGGCCATGTACCGTCAAATCTTGGGTGACAACCTCCTTCTCTCAGCCAGGGCATTGAAAATGGGTCGTGGATGGGTATTCCAGCATGACAATGACCCAAACACACGGCCAAGGCAACAAAGGAGTGGCTCAAGAAGAAGCACATTAAGGTCCTGGAGTGGCCTAGCCAGTCTCCAGACCTTAATCCCATAGAAAATCTGTGGAGGGAGCTGAAGGTTCGAGTTGCCAAACGTCAGCCTCGAAACCTTAATGACTTGGAGAAGATCTGCAAAGAAGAGTGGGACAAAATCCCTCCTGAGATGTGTGCAAGCCTGGTGGCCAACTACAAGAAACGTCTGACCTCTGTGATTGCCAACAAGGGTTTTGCCACCAAGTACTAAGTCATGTTTTGCAGAGGGGTCAAATACTTATTTCCCTCATTAAAATGCAAATCATTTTATAAAATTTTTGACATGCGTTTTTCAGGATTTTTTTGTTGTTATTCTGTCTCTCACTGTTCAAATAAACCTACTATTAAAATTATAGACTGATCATTTCTTTGTAAGTGGGCAAACGTACAAAATCAGCAATTTGTTGAGGTAATCTGAAGAGATTTCACCCATGCTTCCTGAAGCACCTCCCACAAGTTGGATTGGCTTGATGGGCACTTCTTACATACCATACGGTCAATCGGCTCCCACAACAGCTCAATAGGATTGAGATCCGGTGACTGTGCAGACCACTCCATTATAGACAGAATACCAGCTGACTGCTTCTTTCCTAAATAGTTATTGCATAGTTTGGAGCTGTGCTTTGGGTCATTGTCCTGTTGTAGGAGGAAATTGGCTCCAATTAAGTACCGTCAACAGGGTATGGTGTTGCAAAATGGAGTGATAGCCTTCCTTCTTCAAGATCCCTTTTACCCTGTACAAATCTCCCACTTTACCACCACCAAAGAACCCCCAGACCATCACATTGCCTCCACCATGATTAACAGATGTCGTCAAGCACTCTTCCAGCACTTTTTAATTTTCTCTGCGTCTCACAAATGTTCTTCTTTGTGATCTGAACACCTCAAACTTAGATTTGTCTGTCCATAACACTTTATTCCAATCTTCCTCTGTCCAGTGTCTGTGTTCTTTTGCCCATCTTAATCTTTTATTTTTATTGGCCAGTCTGAGATGTGGCTTTTTCTTTGCAACTCTGTCTAGAAGGCCAGCATCCCGGAGTCGCCTCTTCACTGTTGATGTTGAGACTGGTGTTTTGCGGGTACTAGTTAATGAAGCTGCCAGTTGAGGACTTGTGAGGCATCTGTTTCTCAAACTAGACACTTTAATGTACTTGTCCTCTTGCTCAGTTGTGCACCGGAGCCTCCCACTCCTCTTTCTATTCTGGTTAGAGCCAGTTTGCTCTGTTCTGTGAAGGGAGTAGAACACAGCGTTGTACGAGATCTTCAGTTTCTTGGCAATTTCTCGCACGGAATAGCCTTCATTTCTCAGAACAAGAATAGATTGACGAGTTTCAGAAGAAAGTTCTTTATTTCTGGCCATTTTGAGCCTGTAATCGAACCCACAAATGCTGATGCTCCAGATACTCAACTAGTTTAAAGAAGGCCAGTTTAATTGCTTATTTAATCAGAACATCAGTTTTCAGCTGTGCTAACATAATTGTAAAAGGGTTTTCTAATGATCAATTAGCCTTTTAAAATGATAAACTTGGATTAGCTAACACAACGTGCCATTGGAACGCAAGAGTGATGGTTGCTGATAATGGGCATCTGTACGCCTATGAAGATATTCAAAAGAAAACTGCAGTTTCCAGCTACAATAGTCATTTACAACATTAACAATGTCTACACTGTATTTCTTATCAATTTGATGTTATTTTAATAGACAAAAAATGTGATTTTCTTTCAAAAACAAGGAAATTGACCCCAAACTTTTTAACAGTAGTGTGTATATAAAAATAATTGGGGGGTGGGGCTTGCCTGTTTTGAATTTTATTTTGGCATTAATACGTGTCGCATATCAGTTTGCAAACAATGTAAAAATATATATATGTCATTCAGTTAATAAAGCTGCATACACACGGTCTCTTTTTTGTTTTCTTGAGTAAGGCAGCTCCAAAATGCAGGTGTTTCAGCCTAGCTCAGTGCTTTCTGTGGTGGTGGGGCGAGCCAGCAGAAAATAGGAGCATTGTGCCATGATTGGCTCAGTGTTCTGTCACTCATGGGGACAGTACGTCATCACCAAGTTTAAGTCCTTAGTAAGGGTAGACATCCAAAATTTCAGCCCTTTGGGTCCTGCCATAGAGTTATATTACAAGTGCCCTTCCAAGAAGGCTCAAGGTCATAGGCCACAGATAAACCAAATTCCTGATTAAATAAAGGTCAAATAAAAAGTTTAAAAAATCATGTCAAATCACGTTATATGTACAGTAGCTTTGATTGGACTGCTCATGTTAACATCTTACTTTCAAAGTCTTACAAGCAGTCATCATCATGAATCAAGTCGACAATCTACTGGCAAATCCTTTTAATCCTTGTCATATAAAGATAAATAATTAAGAGAAATTATAGATAAAATGTATCAGTGCTCATCGGCCATTGGACATAAAGATTACACAACAAGTTGGAAATTGCAAATTCAACAATGAGTCGTTGGTCTATTTTCACCAATGCGGTATTGTAAACACATCGTTCGTGGCCCAGTGTGTGTTTGTTTGCCAACTTAGGAAATGTAATGTATGTATGCATAACCCTAGTGCTTTTAGTAGGGTAATCTTGTGTCTTCAGATCAGTGAAGGAGGAGAGGATATGAGATGAGATTAGGGCAGGAGGTGTTGTTAGTCTAAACTATTGAGATGGACTTGCACCACGAATTTAATATAACTGAAGCACTATTTTGTCAGGCCCCGATGTAGCACAACTACTGCGGTTGAAGCCTAAGATATGCATGCAAACTAGAACTGTCTCCAACACTTCATGTTTGGACCTTGGAGCTCATATGTATAGCAGCGGCACCTACCAATACAGAAGTGGATAAAAGTTTCCCTCGAAGTAACCACAGCTGCTCATACCAGCACTATATCTGCCAACCTGGTCTCAGAGCATTTCGTATTATTCTGTATGTACCGAAGCACTCTATTTATTATGATTTTTATTTATTTTATTTTTATTTAACCATGTAACTAGGCAAGTCAGTTAAGAACAAATTCTTATTTACAATGACGGCTACCTCAGCCAAACCCGGACAATGCTGGGCCAATTGTGCGCAGCCCTATGGGACTCCCAATCACAGCCGGATGATACTGTACGTTACGTTTCGTATGGTATGTATTCATTTGTGGATGTCCATCACCCATTTCTTATGATATGTTACCAATTGCAACGTTAGCTAGGCTACAGGTTAGGGTTAGGAGTTAGATTAAAGGGTTAAGGTTAGGGGAGGGGTTAGCTAAAAGGGCAAAGGTTAGGGTTAGCTAACATGCTAAGTCGTTGCAAAGTAGCTCAAAAGTAGTAAGCAGTTGAAAAGTTGCTAATTAGCTAAAAGGCTAAATTTGTCCATGATGAGATTTGAATTCACAACCTTTGGGTGGCTAGACTTTCACGTTATATGCCAAACCCAACCAACCACCATACTTTTGTTTTTCCTTAAGTAACCGTCTGTCTTATCTAACCATACCAAACGTAACATATCATACACATTTTTGTTTCACGGATCCGGATTTACATTTACTATGTTGTGTCTTGTCTATGAGACCAGGCTGCAACATCAAAACAACACTTCCAACAATTCCACTCTCGCCAGATGCGACTATGTTCACACTGCGCACAGCACAGCTTTAGTGAGCGCAAGCCCTGCCAAGTACATGTTATTGACCAACAATCGGCAGCTGCGGTAGGTGTTACCTCTCTTCTGCAAAGCTCCCAAAATACAGGCGCTGGTTCTCTGGGTGTGTGACGTGTGTACTGTACAACTCTGCTCACGTTGTGAGTAGAGGACTGAAATTACTATACTTCCTCTCTTCTAAAAGTCCTGCATCATCCCTATGACCTCCTTCACTTTTGTTTTGTGTGAACTGTTAGTTGAAATTGTTGTCTCTCTTTCCCCTCTTCCTTTAAGCTCTTTTCTGTTCTGCTTCTTTAAGTGCTCAGGGGATGAAGCCATTCAAACAAACAGCCTGTTCTCTCCTGTCTTATTTATAGTGTAAGCAAACAGCAGTGTTTGTCTCCAATGCTACTGGGACTACTAAATTATTGGTTATAGAACATGGCTAATGTGGTAAGTACATTTCTCATTTCAAACCCCTTCTACTGTCTATGTGTTTTCTCTTTTCTCCTCGTCTGTGGTCTTTGTCCTACACAAGTTGTCTTTACTCCGCTTAAGTCTTTCATGCTGTTCGAATTCCTTTGTGTGTGTTTGTATGCATATGTCCGTGCATCCATACGCCCATATTTCCCAGGATATGCTCTCTCTCTCTCTCTCTCTCTCTCTCTCTCTCTCTCTCTTTCTCTTTCTCTCTGTCTCCCCCTCTCTCTTGCCGACTCCCACCAGTCTTTCTGGTTTAACAGAAAATCAGATAAGTATAGAATACCTACAAAGAGGTTAGAGAGTGTGGTTAGAGCACAACGAGACAAGCTCCCATAGTGTGTCAATGGCACAAGTCAGATGGTCTGCAGTGCAGTGGACAGCCCCCGTAAGGAGAACAGTACTTTCCGCTCTTACTATGCTGTGTGTGGTGTTGCCTCATCTGGTGACATCGGAATCATGTGAGCAGCGTGAATATAACCTGATCTGGCCCTTGTCAGATGAGACACTTCAGGGGATACCTCTCTTTCTCACACCCACACAACTTGTCCGTGTTAGAGCAGAGGACCGGAGACTAAAGACAGATCTCTCTAGGTATAACTTGGTGAAAGAGGAAATTGTTGTTCTCGCCAACACACATTCTGCCTGCATTGTTTTTATCTTAAACCCAATAGATTGGCCTGTATTACCCAAATGATCAACTGATTCTTGACTTCTCCACAGACAGACATGGATTTGGACCTGGGAGGGATATTTCTAGAGAATAGCACCTATAACTACGATGAGGACTATGTTTATAAAGAGGAATGCTCCCCTGAAGATGGCGTTGGGGTGCGTTTTGGCACTGTGTTCCTCCCGATGCTCTACTCCCTGACACTGGTCCTGGGGCTAGTGGGTAATGGGCTGGTCCTGGTGGTTCTGGTCCAGAAGAGGCGGAGCTGGAGGGTGACGGACACCTTCATCCTGCACCTGGGCTTGGCTGACACTCTGCTGCTGCTTACGCTGCCCCTCTGGGCTGTTCAGGCCACTGGGGAATGGAGCTTCGGGACCCCCCTCTGCAAGATCACTGGAGCCATGTTCACAGTAAGGACTGGGGAGACGGGACTGGTCAAGCAAGTGTATATACTTGTATGAAAACGTAAACTGGGGGTTGGGGATGGGGAGAGAGGGTAAATGAAAAGGATTTGGACTAGTGTGGAGTGGTGTGGTATATGATGGGGGGTACTCTTAATGGGCTCTTCCTCTGAGTCCATTAATAAACTCTCAACATTTCTGGGAAAAGAGGAAGTACAAAAGAGGAACACAGTTGTGTCAACTTAATGTTCATTCCAGCCAAGAGGTTTCTCAAGTTTATATCTCTCTGTCTCTCTGTCTCTCGCTCTCTCTCTCCTCAGATCAACTTTTACTGTAGCATCTTCCTGCTGGCCTGCATCAGTCTGGACCGCTACCTGTCCGTGGTCCACGAGGTCCAGATGTACTCTCTCAGGAAGACCTGGATGGTGCAGGCCAGCTGCCTGTCCGTGTGGCTCCTCTCCCTCCTCCTTTCCATCCCCGACTGGCATTTCTTGGAGTCTGTGAGGGACGCCAGACGAGACAAAGTGGAGTGTGTCCACAACTACTTGTCCCTCTCCCAGTCTGGGTTTGACTGGCGCCTGGCCTCCCGCCTGCTCTATCACACGGTGGGCTTCCTCCTCCCCTCTGCAGTGCTACTCTTCTGCTACTCCTGCATCCTGCTGCAGCTGCAACGTGGCTCCCAGGGCCTCCAGAAGCAGAGGGCCGTCCGAGTCATCCTGGCCCTGGTGCTGGTCTTCTTCCTCTGCTGGACGCCCTACAACATCACCCTCATGGTGGACACTTTTCAGGGGAGACCTGGGGAGCCTGTTTCTGTTTCCTGTGAGAACGGGAGGACAGCTGTGGAGAAAAGTCTGATTGTCACGTTCGCTCTAGCCTGCCTGCACGCTTGCCTCAACCCAGTGCTCCATCTCGGCCTGTGTAGAAACTTCCGGCGACGCGTGCTGGATATGGTGAGGTGTGTTGAGGGGGTGCAGGACGATCCGAAACTCTCACTGTGGGATTCAGGTGTGGTTGAAGACTCACCTGACCAAGCAGAGGAGAAGGGGACGTTGAACCCAATGACAACCATGGGACAGGTACAGTCCACCCAGAGCTGATGGGTAGGAAGAGGATCCTAATGATTAATATAGTATGTCTTCCTGTCTTGAGGGGAAGTTGATGTATGGGTCATGGGTTTGGGTCTGGGGACTGGTGGATGACTGTAAACTGGGTCATGAGAGGAAGACATGCATAGTAGAAAGCCCCTTATGAGGACTGCTTTCTTTGAATTGCACTTTCATGGAAAACTCTCAGACTAAATGTATATTTATATATTTGTATAAAGTCAGCGGGTTGTCTGCTCTTCACGTTTTACCTATCAATGTCGTCCGGCTCTGTAGAATCTGTTGGAAAGAATCATGCATTCATTATTCAAACCTACATCTATATATATTTGTGATTTGGAATAAATGTGACATGGAATGGAATGGAAGAACTGACCTGGAATATTCATGCCAGAACTTGACCCTATTTGTATTTTGGTTAACCACTTTTCCTCCTTCCTGTTTTTGCTCATGAACATACTTGTTTTGGTTTTGTTTCACTGTGTGATATTTCACCTTTTGTTTTCTATGAGATATGGAGGACAGAGAAATCATGTGTCAGTAGCAGCAACACACCAAACTCAAGATATGACCTGCTTCCTGTTTCTCTTCCTGTTTCAGCTAAAGTGGATTATACTTTTCTCTTCTTGCTAAAAGGTGGTAGAGGCAAGCTGTTCAGTTGGACTGAGTGATGCTGTCCATTAAGTCTTGTCACTCAACATTATTGATGATTAAGTAAAGCTAACTCAAGGCTGAAGTGCTTATGAAGCTCTTGAATGGAACAAGTAATGAGAGAAAGATTAGAGAAAGTTTTTGTTGCTGCTGTATGTCCTTCTAGAATAAACCTTTAGGTGCATATATGCTGTAGTAAAGCAGAGAAGGGACAGGAAGAGAGGCAGACTGTCTCATCGTCATCTTGGGTGGGGACTTCTCATATCGCTCTTCACTCCTGTGTTATATTTTTAAAAAATCAAAAAACGTTTTTTGTGTGCAAAGCCCTTTGGTGCAAAGCTTTGTCACCCCATGTTGGTAAGCTTTACTTGGCTTCCTGCCACAGTAAAAGTATGTATTTTTCAGCTGAAACCACAGAGAACTTGGGTAATTATGTTATCTTTTTGCGGACACTCTTATCCAGAGCAATTATGTGCCTTGCTCAAGGGCACATCTGCCCCCAAAAAATGTACCTTCAAACCAGCGACTTTCAGGTTACCTGTGCAACACTATTAACCGCTAGGCTACCAGCAGGCCTACCATGTTGTGTTCAGTGAGGTGGAATGTTCGGAATGTTTGCAGATAAAAATGTGATGTATAGAGCTGACACAATTCGCCATTCTACATGCCAGACAATCATAGATATCAATACATGTCTATGATTGTTCTGTGATATTGAATCATCCTGAAAAGGCCTTTGGTGGCGGTGTGTCTACATCACTTATGCTGATCTGAGTCTTGCTGCCTCTAGGGGTTTTCATTTTTGGTGTACAAGCATCTATTAACCAACCATTAAAAGACAGAGATTCTGAACGATAGTATAAAAAATATAACTTTATTCAGTATTTCCCTATGGTTCCTTGAAATGCAAACCTGTCATAGGATACTGTGCATTTTTGTTATGAACAAAATATATCTCAAATTATTGCATGTGTCAGTAATACCAAATGCATTAACTATAACAGAGCACATATGCCAGTTATCATTTAACAAAACCTGAAGCAGGTAAGTAAAATGATAAATTACAAACTTAAAATTTAAAAAGATATTTTCATACTCAGAACTGTTTTAGATTTAAAAAAAATTATAGTGGAAATATAATTTTGTAATCACGTTAATATTATTTTTTTACCTGTTAGGGCTAGGGGGCAGTATTGACACGGCCGGATAAAAAACGTACCCGATTTAATCTGGTTACTACTCCTGCCCAGTAACTAGAATATGCATATAATTATTGGCTTTGGATAGAAAACACCCTAAAGTTTCTAAAACTGTTTGAATGGTGTCTGTGAGTATAACAGAACTCAAATGGCAGGCCAAAACCTGAGAAGATTCCATGCAGGAAGTGGCCTGTCTGACAAGTTGTGTTTCATCTTGGCTCTTTTTATTGAAGACTGAGGATCTTTGCTCTAACGTGACACTTCCTACGGCTCCCATAGGCTCTCAGAGCCCGGGAAAAAGCTGAACGATATCGAGGCAGCCTCTGGCTGAAACACATTATCGCTTTTGGCAAGTGGCCGATCAGAATACTATGGGCTTAGGCGCGTGCCCGAGTCGACCGAATGCTTTATTTTCTTTCGTCTGTTTACCTAAACGCAGATTCCCGGTCGGAATATTATCGCTTTTTTATGAGAAAAATTGCATAAAAATTGATTTTAAACAGCGGTTGACATGCTTCGAAGTACGGTAATGGAATATTTAGAATTGTTTTGTCATGAATTGCGCCATGCTCGTCACCCTTATTTACCCTTTCGGATATTGTCTTGAACGCACGAACAAAACGCCGCTGTTTGGATATAACTATGGATTATTTTGAACCAAACCAACATTTGTTATTGAAGTAGAAGTCCTGGGAGTGCATTCTGACGAAGACAGCAAAGGTAATAACATTTTTCTTATAGTAAATCTGACTTTGGTGAGTGCTAAACTTGCTGGGTGTCTAAATAGCTAGCCCTGTGATGCCGGGCTATCTACTGAGAATATTGCAAAATGTGCTTTCACCGAAAAGCTATTTTAAAATCGGACATATCGAGTGCATAGAGGAGTTCTGTATCTATAATTCTTAAAATAATTGTTATGCTTTTTGTGAACGTTTATCGTGAGTAATTTAGTAAATTCACCGGCAGTGTTCGGTGGGAATGCTAGTCACATGCTAGTCACATGCTAATGTAAAAAGCTGGTTTTTGATATAAATATGAACTTGATTGAACAAAACATGCATGTATTGTATAACATAATGTCCTAGGGTTGTCATCTGATGAAGATCATCAAAGGTTAGTGCTGCATTTAGCTGTGGTTTGGGTTTATGTGACATTATATGCTAGCTTGAAAAATGGGTGTCTGATTATTTCTGGCTGGGTACTCTGCTGACATAATCTAATGTTTTGCTTTCGTTGTAAAGCCTTTTTGAAATCGGACAGTGTGGTTAGATTAACGAGAGTCTTGTCTTTAAAATGGTGTAAAATAGTCATATGTTTGAAAAATGTAAGTTTTTGCATTTTTTAGGTTTTTGAATAACGCGCCACGGGATTACACTGGCTGTTACGTAGGTGGGACGATTTGGTGCCACCTACCCTAGAGAGGTTAAGTATGTACAACTGATTGATTTACTTATGTGTAACTTCATTATAGGCTCCATTCTTTACAAAAAGTTTCTTTAATAGGAAATAATTCTACGCGCTCTATTGGGAAAAGATGATGGTGAAACACGACGGCTCTAACAACCTTTCCTCCAGCTCAAATCTACTGGAGGGGAAGCTAGAGTGGACTAAAGGTCACATTGATATTCCACTTATTGAGTCAACGACAACTCAAGAGCAACAGGATAGAGCAGTGTTTCCTGAACTCGGTCCTCGGGACACCAAGGGGTGCATGTTTTGGTTATTGCCCTAACACTGCACAGCTGATTCACATTATCAAAGCTTGACAATTAGCAGATTATTTGTGTAAGATGTGTATTGCTAGGGCAAAAAACAAAACATGCACCCTTTGGGGTCCTTAGGACCTAGTTTAGGACCTAGTTTTGGAAATCTTGGGATAGAGAGAAAAGTCCTTAATAGATGGCAGAGGTGTGGGAGGTGTCTCCAGACTCAGACCACATGGAGCTCCTCCGTCTGGCAGTCTGCAGCCTGACTCCACTCTTCAGCTTGCAGTCCCGGGATTTCAGCTTGTCCAGCAGGTGGCGCCGGAACTTCACCCCCACGAAGGCGTAGAGCACGGGGTTGAGGCTGCAGTGCAGGTAGCCCAGAGAGGAGGTGGTCGTCAGGGAGATGTCCAGGGCTTTATGGCTCCCGCAGGTGTCCACCAGGGTGTTGTTGGAGTAGAGGGTGTCCACCATGAGGGTGATGTTGTAGGGCGTCCAGCAGAGGAAGAAGACCAGCACCAGGGCCAGGATGACCCGGACGGCCCTCTGCTTCTGGAGGCTCTGGGAGCCGCGTTGCAGCTGCAGCAGGATGCAGGAGTAGCAGAAGAGTAGCACTGCAGATGGGAGGAGGAAGCCCACCGTGTGGTAGAGCAGGCGGGAGGCCAGGCGCCAGTCAAACCCAGACTGGGAGAGGGACGGGTAGTTGTGGACACACTCCACTTTGTCTCGTCTGGCGTCCCTCACAGACTCCAGGAAGTGCCAGTCGGGGATGGAGCGGAGGAGTGAGAGGAGCCACACAGACATGCAGCTGGCCTGCACCATCCAGGGCTTCCTGCGAGAGTACATCTGGACCGCGTGGACCACGGACAGGTAGCGGTCCAGACTGATGCAGGCCAGCAGGAAGATGCCACAGTAAAAGTTGATCTGAGGAGAGTTAGAGAAAATCAGACTGTTATAAAACTGCTACAAAGTTGACAAAGAGTAAGTTTGTAATTGGGTAAAACATATTGACGACAATTGTATTCCATTCGCTATTGTATTCCTCAGAAATGTAAACTAAACCCAACAGTTTATTTATTTAATGTGTATAGTCCTTACTGTGAACATGGCTCCAGTGATCTTGCAGAGGGGGGTCCCGAAGCTCCATTCCCCAGCGGCCTGAACAGCCCAGAGGGGCAGCGTAAGCAGCAGCAGAGTGTCGGCCATGCCCAGGTGCAGGATGAAGGTGTCTGTCACGCTCCAGCTCCGTCTCCTCTGTACCAGAACCAAAAGTACCAGCCCATTGCCCAGCAGCCCAAGAACCAGTGTCAGGGAGTAGAATATGGGGAGGAACACAGCGTCAAAACGCATGCCCTCCATGCTGCACACACCAGCAGTAGAACAGCACATGTCACTGTAGGTCTCATTATAATCCCCATCATAATCACCAGAGAGGTCAACTTCGGTAAATGTTAACTTTTCACCGCCGGCCATGAGGGAATCCTGTAAGTGAAACAGAACTAATTGTCTTTGACATTTAAGCATAATAATGCATCACAGTGTGTGAGTAAAATGCAATGGCAAAAAAAGTGGAAAATGTAGTGTTTTTCACCTGTATGATTTCTATGTGTGATATATGTGGCTATTTTACATTTTGAATGGTTGATTTTCAGATGACGGATTGTAATTCAGATGATGATATCCTTATGCCAATTGATCATACAGACTGCTCTATTGTGCACCCAAGGGGGCGCTGTCTACTCACTGACACAGAGGTAATAGAGCTCACCAGTTTGTAGTCCTAAAGACCTGAAAGGAGTTGGTGTCGTTCAGCCATTCCTATAGACTACCACAGTATGATGTTTTGATAACTGTGTAAATCTCTCTAGGACAAGGTGACTGTTACGCTAGGGTAAGCCTAAGCGAAACACAGCCCTTATTTTAAGGGTTTCTAAAATTCCCTATGGGAAAAATGTATGGTTTAAAAACTATTGGAATCATTTCCCTGTTTGACCGCTAGGTTTTATGGGTATTATGACACCTCCACTGTGGGGCTCTATTGGGGAAATGAATGGAGAAAGAATGGGGTTTAGGGATAAACGCTGAAAATTAGGTCTGAGGTTAACACAGGCTTAGGAGATTTTATATGTTTTGCTCTCTGTGATAATATCAGGCAGTTAACATGACCTTTATGAATTATGAAGCCAAAACAACAGCTATGCGGGTGTCGGTTATGTCTGGTTAACTCTTGATCTGATAGAATCTAGGTCTTACAGTGAATTTACACATAACACAATCATTTGGATAACCATGCTAGCTTCGCCCCTCATGTTGGTGCTAGCAAGCAGGCTAGGTAGTGCTACAGTGAGGGAAAAAAGTATTTGATCCCCTGCTGATGTTGTACGTTTGCCCACTGACAAAGAAATGATCAGTCTATAATTTTAATGGTAGGTTTATTTGAACAGTGAGAGACAGAATAACAACAAAAAAATCCAGAAAAATGCATGTCAAAAATGTTATAAATTGATTTGCATTTTAATGAAGGAAATAAGTATTTGACCCCCTGTTGATTTTGTACGTTTGCCCACTGACAAAGAAATGATCAGTCTATAATTTTAATGGTAGGTTTATTTGAACAGTGAGAGACAGAATAACAACAACAAAAAATCCAGAAAAATGCATGTCAAAAATGTTAGAAATTGATTTGCATTTTAATGAGGGAAATAAGTATTTGACCCCCTATCAATCAGAAAGATTTCTGGCTCCCAGGTGTCTTTTATACAGGTAACGAGCTGAGATTAGGAGCACACTCTTAAAGGGAGTGCTCCTAATCTCAGTTTGTTACCTGTATAAAAGACACCTGTCCACAGAAGCAATCAATCAATCAGATTCCAAACTCTCCACCATGGCCAAGACCAAAGAGCTCTCCAAGGATGTCAGGGACAAGATTGTAGACCTACACAAGGCTGGAATGGGCTACAAGACCATTGCCAAGCAGCTTGGTGAGAAGGTGACAACAGTTGGTGAGATTATTTCCAAATGGAAGAAACACAAAAGAACTGTCAATCTTCCTCGGCCTGGGGCTCCATGCAAGATCTCACCTCGTGGAGTTGCAATGATCATGAGAACGGTGAGGAATCAGCCCAGAACTACACAGGAGGATCTTGTCAATGATCTCAAGGCAGCTGGGACCATAGTCACCAAGAAAACAATTGGTAACACACTACGCCATGAAGGACTGAAATCCTGCAGCGCCCGCAAGGTCCCACTGCTCAAGAAAGCACATATACATGCCCGTCTGAAGTTTGCCAATGAACATCTGAATGATTCAGAGGACAACTGGGTGAAAGTGTTGTGGTCAGATGAGACCAAAATGGAGCTCTTTGGCATCAACTCAACTCGCCGTGTTTGGAGGAGGAGGAATGCTGCCTATGACCCCAAGAACACCATCCCCACCGTCAAACATGGAGGTGGAAACATTATGCTTTGGGGGTGTTTTTCTGCTAAGGGGACAGGACAACTTCACCGCATCAAAGGGACGATGGACAGGGCCATGTATCGTCAAATCTTGGGTGAGAACCACTTTCCCTCAGCCGGGGCATTGAAAATGGGTCGTGGATGGGTATTCCAGCATGACAATGACCCAAAACACACGGCCAAGGCAACAAAGGAGTGGCTCAAGAAGAAGTACATTAAGGTCCTGGAGTGGCCTAGCCAGTCTCCAGACCTTAATCCCATAGAAAATCTGTGTAGGGAGCTGAAGGTTCGAGTTGCCAAACGTCAGCCTCGAAACCTTAATGACTTGGGGAAGATCTGCAAAGAGGAGTGGGACAAAATCTCTCCTGAGATGTGTGCAAACCTGGTGGCCAACTACAAGAAACGTCTGACCTCTGTGATTGCCAACAAGGGTTTTGCCACCAATACTAAGTCATGTTTTGCAGAGGGGTCAAATACTTATTTCCCTCATTAAAATGCAAATCATTTTATAACATTTCTGACATGCATTGTTCTGGATTTTTAAGTTGTTATTCTGTCTCACTGTTCAAATAAACCTACCATTAAAATTATAGACTGATCATTTCTTTGTCAGTGGGCAAACGTACAAAATCAGCAGGGGATCAAATACTTTTTTCCCTTACTGTAGGTATCAACAGCTGTCACAGTGCATTTCCACATAACACGATGGGGGTGGTGAAACAATACAGACCCATTCATTTTCGATGAAGGGAAGTTAAGTGGGTGTTGTAACCATTTGGCGAGCATGGATGAGGGAGGATGAACAGGACGGGACCAAAGTTGGGGAAAGCTGCCCACTTTGCTTCTCTTCCATTGGATATGAATGGCTTTCTGTAGTTTCATTGCCCAAATTGTCTTCAGTTACGAGGCACTGTTAGACACTAAAAGATACAATAGGCTGATTCCTGGACAAACTAACACCCTTTCTGCAAGCAAAATCACACGAAACCTCGACTGTCACTTTGTGTGAGGTTTTTTTATGTCTTAGTTTTCAACCAGGCGCCCATGTGTACTGTATGTTGAACTGTGACATATTAACCCTGTCAGTCCAGAGACCCCAGCAAAAATGGGCTTTTCATTTATCTACAGCCCTTATATTTTGCCTCACAATAAAGTGTTTTTAGCATTTTCTTTTCAGGACAACCAGGGCTACAAGTACAACACAAAACAACTGGACATAACCAGTTGCACTCATTAGTTTTATTGACACATTTTTATTTTAAAAAAATCTAAGTATAGAAATGTTTGCTCACTGGGAAATGAATATCTAACTAGTCAGTGACAACTGTTTGGAGTTTGTGACAGCAACTATGTGAGCTTATTACAGTATCTATGTAGAGTAACCCCTTACCTTCTAACAACTCTTGTGTAGCTTGTGAGAATCATAGAGCAAAACATGTTACATGTGCATGTTCGTGAGAGTCTCGGCTTTTCAAAGATAACTTTTAATAGTTTGTAGTTCAAGCCATTCGGACTCAACATTTTTGTAAAAAGACTCAGCCCCGGGCCCCTTAAAGGATCCACCCTTGTCTCACAAACACCACTCAGCCCTCGTTAATCACACAGACTAATGGTTGGTATCTATAGACAAATCCAATGGTACAACCCAGAAGACTTTAGCTCTGTTTAAAAGGGGTTAGAAGTCCAAAACATACTAGGAGAAGGAAGGAGAATATAGGCCGTTTGCTCCCCAATAATGCAACTGTGAGTCAAAATATTGGTGCGTTATTGTGGAACATGTGAACATCTTAACAAAATGTGTGGGTACTGTCTTTCTTTTCACACATATTTTATATACCCGGGACTGCAACTGTGAAATATGTTAGATGAGATGTGGGGACACTACCTGAAACCCTATCTGAGTTTTAGTTCCTCTCAACAGGTTTCAAATGTCAATAATGTAGGGCTTTCCTTATCAGAAGATCATCTGTCGAGATTCTGTCATTTTAGACAATTTAATTAGACTATTTCAAAGACTGTTCACACCTACACTTAATGTAAAGGTGCTTTTCTTAGGTCTGACTCAAATTTAGGACATTTTTGCAGCACATGTAACAAATTAAAAGCCTCTTATTATTATCAATTTGCTTTGTGAAAAGGTATGTAAAATTGCTTATAATGCCATTAATACTCCCAACTGTTATTTAAAAAACAAAAATAGACAAATAAAATAAGTGTACCTATTTGTACAAATTCAATGTTGTTATTCAATATGATAGTGATTATTCTGTATATGCAGTTGAAATATGTGTATATAGGGACACTTACCATGCCTTTGAATGGTATTGATGCAGTCTGTCAATCAGTTTCCACAGAGATGATGGGCTGGCGCTGTTGTGAGCATGATGTCAAACAGAACTGCTATTTTCAATGAATGGGGAGGAACCAGTAGAGAGGAAATAAGTTTAAAGGCATTCATATTTAATCATATGTAATACTTCTACAGACCCAATGTTGATCACAGATTTTTTTATTTTATTTAACTAGGCAAATCAGTTAAGAACAAATTCTTATTTACAATGACAGCCTACTGGGGAACAGTGGGTTAACTGCCTTGTTCGGGGGCAGAACGACAGATTTTTACCTTGTCAGCTCAGGGATTTAATCCAGCAACCTTTTGGTTACCAAGGCTCTAACCACTAGGCTACCCAGTGGTCAGATGTATTTATTATATTCCATATACCTTGTTTTCCTGTAATTTTTAATAAATGTGTTATTACCTAATAAACACATTGTTGAACGCCGTAACATAAAGAAGAGAGCTGAAAAAGTCAACATTGTTAGCTTGCACATTCTAACACAAAGGTGAAGGATGATAAGACCCTCTGCTAAGGCTGCACAATTAACCACATAGTCACACTGAACAGATTACATATCACTGCCTAACATGACACTTTAAACTCTCTCTCTCCACCTACCCCAGAGTGTGAATTACGGGGGACTAAACCCTACTGAATGAGAGATGAGCACCTCTAAATGCAACAAAAGTCAAAGTTTGGAGGGTCTCTAAGTAATGTTAATTTAACCATTCTCCTATTTGTTTCAAATGCAATTTTGTACTGCTACAGTGGTAAATATCCAAATGAAATGAACAACCCCACCTCTCTGTCATAGTTTAAACATTGTTTTTCACAGGTAGCTGCAGTTGTCATCCCGGGACAGTCCCGTATTTCAGCCCCTTTTCAGGTGTCTTGAGTTATTTGATTTTCTTAAAAGGTAAATTTATCAGCAAGATGCATCATTTAATTCAGGCTACAAAACTGTGGACCTAATGACAATCACCGAATGTGACTTTTTAGCAATTTGTAACGGTTGTGTCTTTCCATTCATCAAATAGCAGTTTGGATGGTGGAATGATTTTGGAGTGGACAAACTACTTGCGCAGGTCAATTTTTTTAAATCATTTGTTTGACAATCAGATGAAAACATCATGACTGGTTGTGTTCATGCCACATTAAAAGGTCATACATTTTTACAGTAAAATTACATCTTTCCCATTAGGCCCATGAAAAAGAGATATAATTCGCACTCTGCCCTACCCTTTTTATTTCGCTCTTATCCCCTCGCTCTTTCTCTAGTTTCAGTGAAATGGGATTAAAAGGTGAGAAGACACCCTTCCTGTGTGTCTCTGACACTAACATATCTATCTGCATGGTGGTGTGTCTGTGCTATGAATCTGTGAGTACCTAATTGTCTGATTGCAGGCAATACTTGATTTCTAAATCTGCACCCAAAGTACATTATGACAAGTAGGGCCAGGAGTTGTTTCAAATTATAGGCTATAACAGGTCACATGGCCAAGATAACTCTGCCACAGACATATGGCATCTTAAATGTAGAACTAGTATTATGACATTGTGATCTCTAAGGTTTTCATTATGAATGAACCAAATGTTCTTTATCTTGATTTCAACGTATTTGTTTAAAAAAAATCTTATCTTACTTTCTAACCCACTTTACATCCTGTTTCTACTACTTTCGTTCATGTTGTGATCCCTACCGAAGCCATCAAACCACATCACCTGCCTCTCTCCCCCCCCCCCCCCCCCCCCCCACACACACCACCACCCACACACACACACACACACCACACACACACACACACACACACACACACACACACACACACACACACACACACACACACACACACGTCTGGTTTGTTTCAGTGTCTGTTCTTCTTGTCTGGTCTGTGCACATGGTGTAGTTGCAGTGTTTTTAACACCTTTGCAGCGTCCGGTGCAGCTGTAGTATGTGAGGTGAGCTATCGATGCTGCATGTGGGACACAAAGAGATAGATCTCATCTTTATATCTGTGCTATTATAGCGTCTGACAGGATAGCCAGCGCATAGTGGAAGCCCTCAATGGCAATGTTCATGCTAAAACTGGTTATATATATATATATATATACACACATGATGAGTCCTCTATATATTTCTATAATGGGCACTAAACTCTGCTCTTCTCAGCACTGTTCACCTGCAAAGACACCCAACACCAACCCCCAACCACACACACACACACAAACACACACACAGGGATGCGCACACACACACACACACACAGGGATGCACAGATGCACTCATAAAATTGGATATCAATGTATTCTTAACCATTTACAGCCTGTGTTCTGGTTGGCCTTAAGACGTCGTTAGTCACTGCTGTCAGTATCTGTTGACTCAAAGCCAGGCAGTGCTGACCAGATGCTTGAAACCTGATCTGTCTTGCACAACTCAATGTGAGGATAGATCGAGGGAACAGAGAGGCCACAGGTGGGGGTCACGTCTGACTTTCTCACCCGTGTCTCCTCTACTTTGAAATGGTTCTTTATATCACTAGACTGAATTTAAAATCTGTTTCATGTTCACATCCGGAAGAGCTGTTCCCCCCCTTTTCAGAGTGCTTTTCTCACTTAACAATGACATAACATTAATGTAAAAAATTGTATCATGTATATCTCTAGTTTACATACACCTTAGCCAAATATATTTAAACTCAGTTTTTCACAATTCCTGACTTTTATTCCTAGTAAAAATTCCCCGTCTTAGGTCAGTTAGGATCACCACTTTATTTTAAGAATGTGAAATGTCAGAATAATAGTAGAGAGAATTATTTATTTCAGCTTTTATTTCTTTCATCACATTCCCAGTGGGTCAAAAGTTTAAATACACTCAATTAGTATTTGGTAACATTGCCTTTAAATTGTTTAACTTGGGTCAAACGTTTCAGGTAGCCTTCCACAAGCTTCCCACGATAAGTTGGGTGAATTTTGGCCCGTTCCTCCTGACAGAGCTGGTGTAACTGAGTCAGGTTTGTAAGCCTCCTTGCTCGCACACGCTTTTTCAGTTCTGCCCACAAATGTTCTATGGGATTGAGGTCAGTGCTTTGTGATGGCCACTCCAATACCTTGCCTTTGTTGTCCTTTAGCCATTTTGCCACAACTTTGGAAGTATGCTTGGGTTCATTGTCCATTTGGAAGACCCATTTGCGACCAAGCTTTAACTTCCTGACTGAGGTCTTGAGATGTTGCTTCACTATATCCACATAATTTTCCATTCTCATGATGCCATCTATTTTGTGAAGTGCACCAGTCCCTCCTGCAGCAAAGCACCCCCATAACATGATGCTGCCACCCCAGTGCTTCACGGTTGGGATGGTGTTCATCGGCTTGCAAGCTTCCCCATTTTTCCTCCAAACATAATGATGGTTAATATGGCCAAACAGTTCTATTTTTGTTTCATCAGACCAGAGGACATTTCTCCAAAAAAGTACGACCTTTATCCCCATGTGCAGTTGCAAACCGTAGTCTGGCTTTTTTATGGCGGTTTTGGAGCAGTGGCTTCTTCCTTGCTGATCGGCCTTTCAGGTTATGTCGATATAGAACTCGTTTTACTGTGGATATAGATACTTTTGTACCTGTTTCCTCCAGCATCTTCACAAGGTCCTTTGCTGTTGTTCTGGGATTGATTTGCACTTTTCGCACCAAAGTACGTTCATCTCTAGGAGACAGAACGCATCTCCTTCCTGAGCGGTATGACGGCTGCCTGGTCCCATGGTGTTTATACTTGCGTACTATTGTTTGTACAGATGAACATGGCACCTTCAGGCATTTGGAAATTGCTCCCAAGGATGAACCAGACTTGTGGAGGTCTGCAATTTTTTCTGAGGTCTTGTCTGATTTCTTTTGGTTTTCCCATGATGTCAAGCAAAGAGGCACTGAGTTTGAAGGTAGGCCTTGAAACACATCCACAGGTACACCTCCAATTGACTCAAATGATGTCAATTAGCCTATCAGAAGCTTCTAAAGCTATGACATCATTTTCGGGAATTTTCCAAGCTGTTTAAAGGCACAGTCAACTTAGTGTATGTAAACTTCTGACCCACTGGAAGAGTGATACAGTGAATTTTAAGTGAAATAATCTGTGTAAACAATTGTTGGAAAAATGACTTGTGTCATGCACAAAGTAGATGTCCTAACTGACTTGCAAAAACAATAGTTTGTTAACAAGAAATTTGTGGAGTGGTTGAAAAACAAGTTTTAATGACTCCAACCTAAGTGTATGTGAACTTCCAACTTCAACTATATATGTATAACCCCTTTTGAGGACTCAAACCTCTTATCTTCTAGAACACAAATTGTTTCTGTAGGGCCTGGTTACATAATGATATGTAGTCCTGTATTAGCTGACCAGATATAGCCGTCTGTAGTGCGTGAAAAACATGTTTTCCTGTGCCTATGCTATGCCTATACTCCTACCTGTTCACTGAGCTTCTCTGACACTGGCCGCCTCATCATCTCTCACACCAGGCTCCCCTCCATTGGAGACTGGGTTTTTAGCCAACTCTGGAACTCCCTCGCCCTGCGAGAGCCTCACATTCCATACACATATTCAAGTCCTACACTCTTAGAAAAAAAGGGTTCTTCGGCTGTCCCTATAGGAGAATAATTTTTGGTTCCAGGTAGAACCATGTATAACCCTTTCCCTAGAGGGAACCCACTAGGGTTCTACCTGGAACCAAAAAGGTTCTACCTGGAATCAAAAATAGTTATTGTCACAAGAATTTATATCCCAATTGTTGAACTCAACAATCAC
Source organism: Salmo salar (assembly GCF_965601325.2). Classification (NCBI taxonomy): domain Eukaryota; kingdom Metazoa; phylum Chordata; class Actinopteri; order Salmoniformes; family Salmonidae; genus Salmo; species Salmo salar. The sequence goes on from NC_138292.1 coordinate 24,353,153, forward strand.
TTAAGCTTTGACCAATTCCCAGAGGTTTGTAAGACTCTGGTTAATGAAGAATTAGACAAAGCCCCCAATCTACAATAGATCAATCCTTTATTCAGAGAGTACTCTGTCCTCCAAATGAGAACAGTCATTTTATCACACACACACACCAGTAGAAACTCATATTGCGAAATAGTGACAATGTTCTAGTCACACACATTATGGAATTATTTAAAACCCTACACTTGCCCCTCTTCCTCCCCCTTTCTTTCCACTGCCGCCTCCCGTCTATCTTTTTCGGTTTTCACCGAAAACCAATTTTCTGTACATGAAAATTGGCTTCACATGACAAATAGTAGAAAAAAAACATATTGCAAAAATAATTTAAGGCTTCATTTGTTCTCAAAACTTATAAAAAAGCAATTGTTTCAAAAGGCAGTTGTTACACATGTAACAAGTTTGACTGAGTGCACTACTTCCACATGGTACAAGAACTGAAATGTACTAATAGTGAAAAGGAAACTCTCTTATAGATGTTGTTCAAGGAACTGGTACCACAAAACACATGAGCTGTAATTATAGTTCACTATGGTGCTTGAGCAGCAAACAAACCATATCAACGACAACACAAATATTAGGACTGAATTTGACTGAGTTGAAAGGTTGTTTAATATCTTCTTAGTGTTTTCAAAATTGGTGTACACACCAACTCATTTTTTCAGAGAAAAAGAATACTGAATCTATTTTAATACCAGAGTTTTACCATTTGCACTGAAGATATGACTTTGAATATGTCTCTCATAAAACCACCCTTTCCTCTCTCACCTCTCAATTTGGTGGAAGATGAAGTCGAAGTATCGGAGGTGTTAAGTGTGGTGAAGTTGTCGGACCCCGAGGCTTACACCGAGGGTCAGGATAAAGAAGAGTCTGACAGTAGGAGTTTTTGGGAAAAGTGGACCCTTGCCTTTTGGCTGATCCATTTGTGTTTTCAGGGTGGGTGAAAACAGAGTTGGGTGCTGCGAGATCAGTGAGGGTAACCAGAACTGGTCTTGTGAGAATTGTTTGTGTTTTTGCTGGGTCAGATGGAGAAGGCGTTCCGCGTTAAATGAATGGAGGCAAGAAATGTGAATCGTTTTGCTCTCAAGAAAAGGGTGCCATTGAAAGGAGTGATTACTGGGGTAGCAGTAAACGCAAAAGTTGACCAACTGAAGGGAAGATTCCTGAGGTTTTTGATGCTCTTCATTTGGTGCAACGCAGACAGGGTGGCGTGAGTGGTGAAACAGAAGAGTCATTGTCTGTTCTTTTGAGTTTTGATGTTGAGTCTTTGTCCGATAAAGTGATGTTAGGATATATAAGTTATCCTGTACGAGCTTTTGTTCTGAATACATTACGTTGTTACAGGTGTCAAGCTTATGGGCATGTGGCAGCAGTGTGTAGGAGGAAGGTTCCTAGGTGTGAGAAGTGTGTAGAAGGGCATGAGACAAAGGAAGGTGTAGCATTGGGGAAAGTAGTGGTATGTGTTAATTGTAAGGGTGCCCATGGAGCTGGGGATGAGAAATGGCCCGTGCGAGCGAGGCAGGTTGAGGTTTCCAGGGTTAGAGTAGTGCAGAAGTTGTCATATGCTGAGGCAGTGAAGTAGAGGAAGATGGGTCAAGGGGGATGGATCCTGAGAGGAGTGGTGTGAGTAGTAGATCTGTACCGGTACAGAACGATAGGGCAACAAGTGATATACAGTACCAGTCAAAAGTTTGGACACACCTACTCATTCAAGGGTTTTTCTTTATGTTTTACTAATTTTCTACATTGTAGAATAATAGTGAAGACATCAAAACTATGAAATAACACATTTGGAATAATTTAGTAAACAAAAAGGTTAAGCAAATAAAAATATATTTTATATTTGAGATTCTTCAAAGTAGCCACACTTTGCCTTGACAGCTTTGCAAACTCTTGGCATTCTCTCAACCAGCTTCATGAGGTAGTCACTTGGAATGCATTTCAATTAACAGGTGTGCCTTGTTAAGTTAATTTGTGGAATTTCTTTCCTTCTTGATGCGTTTGAGACAATCAGTTGTGTTGCAACAAGGTAGGGGTGGTATACAGAAGATAGCCCTATTTGGTAAAAGACCAAGTCCATATTATGGCAAGAACAGCTTAAATAAGCAAAGAGAAACAACATCCCATCATTACTTTAAGACATGAAGGTCAGTCAATCCGTAAAATTTAAAGAACTGAAAGTTTCTTCAAGTGCAGTCGCAAAAACCATCAAGCGCCATGATGAAACTGTCTCATGAGGACTAGCTAGCTGAGCACTCATACATTGGAGAAAAACCGCCACCTGACTCCTCAGGAGAAGAAATGGAAGAATCTGGACATTGGGTTGTTTCTGAAAATCCAGTCAATAGTCCCGCACCCAAAAAGACACAGAAAGAATTGTCTTTGCGCAAACTACAGGTCAACATAATCAATGCTGTCTCTGCAAAGACAAACGAAAGAGCCAATGGTCTGGAAAAAATGATATGCGAAAACACATCAAAAATCGTTGACCTCGAGACCTCTCTGAATCATGCATACATGAGTATCGAAGAGCTTAAACTTGCAAACACTGCTACTTCTGAGAAATGCACTGCACAGGAGAAGACCATAGTAGACATGCAAGAGTGCTTATCGGAAGCAGAGCGATAGGTGGGGGCTACGGCTTTACAGTGTCTCCGAGGACCAGGATGAGAATGTGAAGCACTTAGTAAGAGACATCTGTAACCGTGTGCTACCGGACTTCTCCGATGGATATATGGATATGGCTGTGGATGTCGCTCATCGTATTGGGAAGAAACAAGATGCCATCCATCGTCAGCTGCTCGATCATCATCCAGTTTGCTTTTCGCACAGCGAGAGATGCCGTTTGGAAGAAAGCAAAGGAAAGCGCCTTTCTGAAAGAGAGAAAATTTAGAGTCGGTGAGGACTTGACTGCAGCAGACAACAGGCCCGAAATCAAGGAAAGGGTGGATACTACAGGGGAATCAGAGCCTTTTTCGCAGATGGAAAAGAAATACGACCGGGGTGATTTATTCTGTCAGTAGGTTTACAAGATAGCTCCTTCCCCACTGCAAACTGAACGTTCTAGTTTTGAATTATGGTGTTACTGTTTACAAGTTAAGACTTCTGTTAATACATATGAAGCAACTTTTTAAAGAGAGGGTAGAGTTGAGATTGCATAGGATTTTTCTTTCTATTCTGTAGATATGGACTTGAAGTTTATGTCAATCAATGCCAGGGGGATACAAAACCTGTTGAAGAGAAAAAGCTTTTTTTGTTTGTAAAGACTGCAACGCAGATCTTGTATTTGTTCAGGAAACGCATTCATGCAAAGAGGACTATAATTATTGGAAAAATCAGTGGGGCAATGTCATTTTTTGGGACCACGGGACTAATCATTCAGCTGGGGTTGCAATTTTAGCACACAATTTCAAAGGGTAATTTTTGTTTACTCAAATGGACATTTGCTAGTAGCAGTCATCAACCACATGGGCAGATTATGTGTTGTGTAATGTATATGGATAATGTTCTAGTCCTCCAAATAACTTACTTCTAGAGGAAATGTAAGAAATTCTTAAAAGTCTGAGAAAATATCCATCCAGTCAGATTATAGTTGGAGATTTTAATATGGTTTATTCTAACGAGACTGATAGATTGCCCCATAGGCCTAACATTGGTGTGAACAAGTTGGTGAATTTCTGCCAAAGCCTGGACTTAACCTCTCTAGGGGGCTGGCCAACATCCAATGAAATTGCAGAGCGCCAAATTCAAAAACAGAAATACTCATTATAAAAATTCAGGAAATATACAAGTGTTATACATCTGTTTAAAGATTAACTTCTTGTTAATCCAACCACGGTGTCAGATTTCAAAGACTTTACGGTGAAAGCAAACCATGTGACTATCTGAGAACAGCGCCCAGCAGACAAATCATTATAAACAGTAACCAGCCAAGCAGACGAGTAACAAAAGTCAAAAATAGCGATAAAATGAATCACTTACCTTTGATCTTCATATGGTTACACTCACAAAACTCACAGTTACCCAATAAATGTTCGTTCTGTTCGATCAAGTCCCTCTTTATATCCAAAAACCTCAGTTTTGTTAGCGCGTTTTGTTCAGTAAAACACTCTCAAACAACATCCGGTGAAATTGCAGAGCGTGAAACTCAACAAAACAGAAATTCTCATAATAAACATACATAAAAGATATAAATGTTATACACCAGCTTAAAGATAAACTTCTTGTTAATCCAACCGTTGTGTCAGATTTCAAAAAGGCTTTACGGCGAAAGCAAACCATGCGATTATCTGAGAACAGCGCCCAGCAGACAAATCATTACAAACAGTTAGCAGCCAAGAAGAGGAGTAACAAAAGTCAGAAATAGCATTAAAAGTATCACTTACCTTTGATGATCTTCATATGGTTGCACTCCAAAGACTCCATGTTGCACAATAAATGTTCGATAAAGTCCCTCTTTATATTCAAAAACCTCCATTTTGTTGGTGCGTTTTGTTCAGTAATACATTGGAACAAAGCGCGGTCACAACAGACAGATGAAAAATCTAAAAAGTAGAAACATGTCAAACGATGTTTATAATCAATCCTCATGTTGTTTTTGTCATAAATAATCGATAATATTTCAACCGGACAAAAGCTTCGTCAATAGAAAAGGAGAAACAAGAAAGGCGTGCTCCCGATCACACGCTGGACTCATGTCTGGAAATGTCCACTGTCCACTCATTGAAAGTGCTGTTTCTCCCTCATTTTTCTGAGTAAAAGCCTGAAACAATGCCTAAAGACTGGCCACATGTTGTGGAAGGCATAGAGATCGTGAACTGCATCATAAGTCTTTGTATGGTGGATAGGCTTTAAATGGAAAAGAGACATTTCAAAATAATAGCACTTCCTGGATGGATTTTCCTCAGGTTTTCACCTGCCATATCAATTCTGTTATACTCAGAAATTATTTTAACAGTTTTGGAAACTTTACAGTGTTTCCTATCCAAATCTACCAATTATGTGCATATCCTAGCTTCTGGACCTGAGTAGCAGGCAGCTTACTTTGGGCACACTTTTCATCCAACATTCCAAATTTATTTTACCTTTATTTAACTAGGCAAGGCAGTTAAATACAAATTCTTAATTTCAATGACAGTGGGTTAAATCTGCAGAACGACAGCTCGGGGATTTGAACTCGTAACGTTTTGGTTACTAGGACCAACGCTCTAACCACTAGGCTACGCTGCCGCCCCAAATGCTGCCCCCTACCCTAGTGAGGTTAATTGACATATGGAGAGTTAAAAACCCTGGAGAGAAACAATACACATGGAGTAATAGAGATTGTTCTTTACAACCAAGAATTGATTTGTGGGTGATGGGCTCAAGACTAGAGGTTAACACTGTAGAGGTAAAAATACTGCCTGCAGTCCTGACGGATCATAAAGTCATATGGTTGACTGTAAGAATGTGCAGTAATGATGGTAAGAAATACTCTGGTGGTTATTGGAAATTAAATAACTGTTATTGCATGATGATTTAAAAAATGTTATTAAGAATCTAATTACTGTTAACTGGAGTTTAGCTACATCTAATGCAGAATATGGGAAATATTGGGAACTGCTGAAATTTAAAATCCGCTCAGCCGGTATTACTTATGAAAAACCGCTTGCTTTAAGAAAGAGATGTGAGGTAGCTGAACTCTCTAAGACAATTGTGGATATCACAGAGATTGAGCATCTTGATCTTAATGAGAAAGCTAAATTGAATGATTTACAGAATCAACTAGATACATTGTATGAGGAAAAGGCTAGAGGAGCTTTCATAAGATCCAGAAAACAATGGCTTGAAAAAGGCGAAAAGAATAGTAGATACTTTTTTAATTATGAAAAGAGGAGAGGGGAACTCAACACACTTCGGAAACTTAAGATTAATGGGGTTACCACTGAGGATAGAGAGTTGTTATCAGACTTTACCACTAAGTTTTATGAGAATCTTTACTCCTTAGATAACAATTTGAGTGACTCTAAGGATCTCCTTGATTCTATAAAGAATGGTAATTCGGTTAGTAAAGAATTCAATCGGTCTTGTCGTCAAGATTTATCCATTATGGACATCCAGTACGGGGTTGCTCAGTTAAAAAATAACAAATCTCTAGGTTGTGATGGATTAACCTCTGAATTTTACAAAACCTTCTCTGAAGAAATAGCACCATTTTTATTTGAAACCTTTGAGGCTATAAAGAAGGGAGAACTACCTGCCTCTCTGAAGCAAGGGGTTATTACTCTTATACCTAAACCACACAAGGATGTCTTAAATATTGATAATTGGCATCCAATCACACTCCTAAATAACTACAAAATTATAGCCTTAATCTTTGCAAAAAGGTTAGTCTTGCTTGAATGATCTGATTGTCAATCAGGGTTTAATGAAAGGGTGCCATATATCTAATAATCTGAGGCTGGTGTTAGACTTGGTTGAGTATTGTGATCTATTGGATGACTTCCCTGTTATCCTATTTTTTGATTTTCAGAAAGTATTTGATACAGTAAGTCACAATTTTATCTTTGATTGTCTTAAGCATTTTAAATTTTATCATTTTTTTGTTGATGCTATTAGAACTCTGTAGAATGGTGGCATTAGCTGTATCAAACTCTGTCATGGAACATCCTCAAGGTTTAACATTTACAAATGAATACGACAATGTTGTCCAATTTCACCTTTTTATTTTTGTTAGCATCTCAAATGTTATGCTCATTAGTTCATAAAAGTCCATTTGAAGGCATTACATTCCAGGCCAGAGAGATCAAGATATCCCAACTGGCGGATGACACCTCACTTTTTTTGAAAAATGTGTCACAAGCTAGATTAGCATTGGATATTGTGAAGCAGTTCTGCTAAATCTCAGGTTTGGCATTAAATCTTTCCAAATGTGAGATGTTTGTTTGAAAGGAGCTGTCAATCCAGCAGATTGTAACATCTCTGAAAAAGATACTGTAACCTACCTCGGTGTAAAGATCACCAAAAATCTTAAGGCTGTGAATGATCTTAATTTGAACCCTGTAACTGAATCTGTCAAAGAAAATGATCCTCATGGTTAGGGAGGGATTTAAGTCTTCAAGGAAGGGTGCTTTTATCCAAAGCTGAGGGGCTATCTTTTTCATCTATTGACATTCCCAAATCCACTTGCTGTACCTTAGATAGGCTTTTGTACAACTTCATATGGAAAAACAAGCCACATAAGATAAAAAGAGATGTTATCACCAACAGGGTTTGTGATGGCGGTCTAAATGTCTTAGACTTCACTCTCTTCAATCAGATATCAAAGGTCAACTGGATTAAAAAGGTACATAAAAAATCCTCCGTTTCTGGAATATTAAACCTCATTTTGTTTTTCAGAAGTTTGGAGGGCTTAATTTTTTACTACAATGTCCATATATTGTGGGTAAACTTCCTGTGAAACTGGCGGTTTTTCACAAGCAGACTTTAATGTGCTGGGCTTTGTTGTATAAACAACTTTTCACCTCAAATGTTTTATATGGAACAATGGGTCGATATTACATAGAAATTTTAATAACATCTTGATGTTATTTAACCATAAATGGTTCTCGAAAAACATTGTCCTTGTCAGCCAATTAGTTAATATTAGTGGGAATCTATTTACATGGAGAGATTTTATGGAAAGATATAACTTTGAGGTTTCAAGCAAGGAATATGACACTTATTAAAGCTATACGTAGTGGGATAAAAACTTTACTTCAGAATAATGCATATTTTGGAATATCTCCGATTGTAAGCGATATCCAGGTGAATGGCATAGGTCTACTAGATACGAACTTCAACAATAGTTTATTAAGGGATATTTTCTACAGGAAGTCTATTCCCTCTGCAATATTTTGTTGGGCTTCATCGTTTGATGTAAACTGGCGCCATGCTTGGCTCACTCCACACAAATTTATGGTGACCAATAAAGTAGAGGAGATCTCCTTTAAGATAATCCATAGATTCTATCCGTGTAATAGCTTAATTTCTAAATATATACCTGATGTTACCAGTGAATGCAGTTTTTGTGTTTTTGTGAACTAGAAACTGATTCTATTGTACACTTATTCTGTCATTGTTTATATAGTGAAGTGTTCTGGACTGATGTAAAACTATCTTGGCCTCAAATTGCATACAACCATTGAAATTTCTAAGCTGGACATATTATTTTACTACACTGATTCCATAACTGAACGCGAGTATGTCATAAATCTATTTTATTAGGAACATTTTTCATACACAAATTAATATTTTATGAAGAAAAAGGCCCTTTTCCTATTTTTTTTTTAATCTGATTCGGAAAACTATTTAGAGTCATTAAAACTTAAACAAAACAAAATGTCAAAAAAATGTATTCACTACATGTCTGTATTTGAATTGATATAATGTGGATTAGTTTCATTTTTTTCTAATTTCTTTGTGGAATCCCTCGGGCTGTTAATGTTTTGCATGTTACACACACACACCATTTACATCATTTAGCAGACGCTCTGACTTACAAATAGCCTATAACTGATGCTTCGTGGTCTTATGCTGCCATCTATTGGAAATATTTAGCAATTAAAAGTTATTAATTCACATAAAGGCATTGGTGAAGCAGCTGAGAAATAAATTGTATTTTTCTTATTAATTCCTGAGATCAGTCTCAAACCTTCACAACCTATCCCCGCCAATTGCTGGACTTTCACATATAGGTTACTAGGTCACACCCAGTTCAAACCACATTTGAAAAATAAAATGTGGCTTGTTTATCAAGTGTTCTGCCTTGCAAAAATAAATATCATAAAATAACAAATAACAAAAAATAGCAGAATGCTTGCATAGGTTTTGATTAACAAAATAATGAAAACGCTATTTAGTACTATAATGGTATTTACTAACATATTATTACAAAATTGTTTAAAAGTGTTCTAGGCTACCCTACCTAACAATTAGGGTTAGGGTTATGGCTAAGATAGGGTTAGGGTTTTTAAGGCAAAAAAACAGTATAGGTTTATAGCCCTCTTGCGCCTCCCTGTGGCATTCTGTGGGTACTACATAACTCATTAGTGACACTTGCTCGCCTTATAATCTGAGGTAGCAACTGCGTCAGATCTACAAATCAATAAACTAGACCTATCCATTCAATTTTGCAACTCTGAACCTGCGCAGCATTCACTCCATTCGATGCCTACTAACAAACAGACTGACGCATATCAAAAAACTCAGCAGCTATTTAGAAACAACAAAAAGTGTTTTTTCTTTTTTTTAAATATGTTATTTCTTAATTTAAAAATGTCTTACGGCTGTTTAGATCGGCAACATCTTGAAAATAGGACAAGGACATATGGTTAACCATGACCAGAAAACGTTAAACGTTTTATGGCTATGCGCCAGCCATCGTTAGCACTGTGGGTTACATCAACGTGAACCCAGGCAAACAGTGAGCTTATTGTTAACCTTGTTAATAATACATTACTTGAGGTAAGCCTACGTGTTTAACGTGGGCATGTCATATTGCTAACAATAGCGAAGCAGGCATTGTGACGTGGAACAATGGACTGGGAATAGAACGTTCTGAAGGCGAGTTGGTGCTCAATAGAACTAATAGGAGCTGGCAGGGTGAAAAATGCCCTAAAATATAACCTGTTTTTTTGCGATTACTACAAAACTAGCGCAAGTAGTTGGGACAGATGGTAATATTTAACTGCGCTCCACGGCGGATGCAATGAACTTCTTATCAGGAAAAAAAAGCGTTAAATGTCATGTGTCCAGCCTACCTCGAGTAAACAAATAACTTACGTCCTGTTCTCTCTCAGATGTGTGGTCCTGAATGATTAGCTAGCTAAACTAACTAGTTACTCTATTTCTGACACGTGCAGAATCGGATTTATTGCGCTACCGTGTTAGCGGAGAAATATAAAATAGTGTATATATCGCGCTAGCTACTAACGTTATTTCTCTCTTCTTGCCTATGTGACATAATCAAATCAAATTTATTTATATAGCCCTTCTTACATCAGCTGATATCTCAAAGTGCTGTACAGAAACCCAGCCTAAAACCCCAAACAGCAAGCAATGCAGGTGTAGAAGCACGGTGGCTAGGAAAAACTCCCTAGAAAGGCCAAAACCTAGGAAGAAACTCAGAGAGGAACCAGGCTATGAGGGGTGGCCAGTCCTCTTCTGGCTGTGCCGGGTGGAGATTATAACAGCACATGGCCTAGATGTTCAAATGTTCATAAATGACCAGCATGGTCAAATAATAATAATCATAGTAGTTGTCGAGGATGCAACAAGTCAGTAACACAAGAGTAAGTGTCAGTTGGCTTTTTCATAGCCGATCTTTGAGAGTATCTCTACCGCTTCTGCTGTCTCTAGAGAGTTGAAAACAGCAGGTCTGGGACAGGTAGCACGTCCGGTGAACAGGTCAGGGTTCCATAGCTGCGGGCAGAACAGTTGGAACTGGAGCAGCAGCACGGCCAGGTGAACTGGGGACAGCAAGGAGTCATCAAGCCAGGTAGTCCTGAGGCATGGTCCTAGGGCTCAGGTCCTCCGAGAGAGAGAAAGAAAGAAAGAGAAAGAGAGAATTAGAGAGAGCATATTTAAATTCACACAGGACACCGGAAAAGACAAGAGAAATACTCCAGATGTGACAGACTGACCCTAGCCCCCCGACACATAAACTACTGCAGCATAAATACTGGAGGCTGAGACAGGAGGGGTCAGGAGACACTGTGGCCCCATCCGATGAAACCCCCGGACAGGGCCAAACAGGTAGGATATAACCCCCACCCACTTTGCCAAAGCACAGCCTCCACACCACTGGAGGGATATCTCCAACCACCAACATGCCATCCCGGGACAAGGCCGAGTATAGCCCCCAAAGATCTCCGCCACGGCACAGCCCAAGGGGGGGCGCCAACCCAGACAGGAAGACCACGTCAGTGACTCAACCCACTCAAGTGACGCACCCCTCCCAGGGACGGCATGGAAGAACACCAGCAAGCCAGTGACTCAGCCCCCGTAATAGGGGTAGAGGCAGAGAATCCCAGTGGAAAGAGGGGAAACCGGCCAGGCAGAGACAGCAAGGGCGGTTCGTTGCTCCAGCCTTTCCGTTCACCTTCACACCCCTGGGCCAGACTACACTTAATCATAGGACCTACTGAAGAGATGTGTCTTCAGTAAAGACTTAAAGGTTGAGACTGAGTCTGTGTCTCTCACATGGGTAGGCAGACTATTCCATAAAAATGGAGCTCTATAGGAGAAAGCCCTGCCTCCAGCTGTTTGCTTAGAAATTCTAGGAACAATTAGGAGGCCTGCGTCTTGCGACCGTAGCGTACGTGTAGGCATGTACGGCAGGACCAAATCGGAAAGATAGGTAGGAGCAAGCCCATGTAATGCTTTGTAGGTTAGCAGTAAAACCTTAAAATCAGCCCTTGCCTTAACAGGAAGCCAGTGTAGGGAGGCTAGCACTGGAGTAATATGATCAAATTTTGGGGTTCTAGTCAGGATTCTAGCAGCCGTATTTAGCACTAACTGAAGTTGATTTAGTGCTTTATCCGGGTAGCCGGAAAGTAGAGCATTGCAGTAGTCCAACCTAGAAGTAACAAAGGCATGGATTAAATTTTCTGCGTCATTTTTGGACAGAAAGTTTCAGATTTTTGCAATGTCACGTAGATGGAAAAAAGCTGTCCTTGAAACAGTCTTGATATGTTCTTCAAAAGAGAGATCAGGGTCCAGAGTAAGGCCGAGGTCCTTCACAGTTTTATTTGAGACGACTGTACAGCCATCCAGATTAATTGTCAGATTTAACAGAAGATCTCTTTGTTTCTTGGGACCTAGAACAAGCATCTCTGTTTTGTCCGAGTTTAAGAGTAGAAAGTTTGCAGCCATCCACTTCCTTATGTCTGAGACACAGGCTTCTAGTGAAGGCAATTTTGGGGCTTCACCATGTTTCATTGAAATGTACAGCTGTGTGTCATCCGCATAGCAGTGAAATTTAACATTATGTTTTTGAATTACATCCCCAAGAGGTAAAATATATAGTGAAAACAATAGTGGTCCTAAAACGGAACCTTGAGGAACACCGAAATTTACAGTTGATTTGTCAGAGGACAAACCATTCACAGAGACAAACTGATATCTTTCCGACAGATAAGACCTAAACCAGGCCAGAACTTGTCCATGTAGACCAATTTGGGTTTCCAATCTCTCCAAAAGAATGTGGTGATCGATGGTATCAAAAGCAGCACTAAGATCTAGGAGCACGAGGAGAGACGCAGAGCCTCGGTCTGACGTCATTAAAAAGTCATTTACCACCTTCACAAGTGCAGTCTCAGTGCTATGATGGGGTCTAAAACCAGACTGAAGCATTTCGTATACATTGTTTGTCTTCAGGAAGGCAGTGAGTTGCTGCGCAACAACTTTTTCAAAAAATTTTGAGAGGAATGGAAGATTCAATATAGGCCGACAGTTTTTTTATAATTTCTGGGTCAAGGTTTGGCTTTTTCAAGAGAGGCTTTATTACTGCCACTTTTAGTGAGTTTGGTACACATCCGGTGGATAGAGAGCCGTTTATTATGTTCAACATAGGAGGGCCAAGCACAGAAAGCAGCTCTTTCAGTAGTTTAGTTGGAATAGGGTCCAGTATGCAGCTTGAAGGTTTAGAGGCCATGATTATTTTCATCATTGTGTCAAGAGATATAGTACTAAAACTCTTGAGTGTCTCCCTTGATCCTAGGTCCTGGCAGGGTTGTGCAGACTCAGGACAATGGAGCTTTGGAGGAATACACAGATTTAAAGAGGAGTCCGTAATTTGCTTTCTAATGATCATGATCTTTTCCTCAAAGAAGTTCATGAATTTATTACTGCTGAAGTGAGAGCCATCCTCTCTTGTGGGGAATGCTGCTTTTTAGTTAACTTTGCGACAGTATCAAAAATAAATTTTGGATTGTTCTTATTTTCCTCAATTAAATTGGAAAAATAGGATGATCGAGCAGCAGTGAGGGCTCTTCGATACTGCACGGTACTGTCTTTCCAAGCTAGTCGGAAGACTTCCAGTTTGGTGTGGCGCCATTTCCGTTCCAATTTTCTGGAAGCTTGCTTCAGAGCTCGTGTATTTTCTGTATACCAGGGAGCTAGTTTCTTATGACAAATGTTTTTAGGGGTGCAACTGCATCTAGGGTATTGCGCAAGGTTAAATTCAGTTCCTCGGTTAGGTGGTTAACTGATTGTTGTCCTCTGACGTCCTTGGGTAGGCAGAGGGAGTCTGGAAGGGCATCAAGGAATCTTTGGGTTGTCTGAGAATTTATAGCACGACTTTTAATGCTTCTTGGTTGGGGTCTGAGCAGATTATTTGTTGCGACTGCGAACATATTAAAATGGTGGTCCGATAGTCCAGGATTATGAGGAAAAACATTAAGATCCACAACATTTATTCCATGGGACAAAACTAGGTCCAGAGTATGACTGTGGCAGTGAGTAGGTCCAGAGACATGTTGGACAAAACCCACTGAGTCGATGATGGCTCCGAAAGCCTTTTGGAGTGGGTCTGTGGACTTTTCCATGTGAATATTAAAGTCACCAAAAATTTGAATATTATCTGCGATGACTACAAGGTCCGATAGGAATTCAGGTAACTTAGTGAGGAACGCTGCATATGGCCCAGGAGGCCTGTAAACAGTAGCTATAAAAAGTGATTGAGTAGGCTGCATAGATTTCATGACTAGAAGCTCAAAAGACGAAAACGTTGTTGTTTTTTTTGTTGATCAATTTAAATTTGCTATCATAAATGTTAGCAACACCTCCGCCTTTGCGGGATGCGCGGGGGATATGGTCACTAGTGTAACCAGGGGGTGAGGCCTCATTTAACACAGTAAATTCATCAGGCTTAAGCCATGTTTCAGTCAGGCCAATCACATCAAGATTATGATCAGTGATTAGTTCATTGACTATAACTGCCTTTGAAGTGAGGGATCTAACATTAAGTAGTCCTATTTTGAGATGTGAGGTATCACAATCTCTTTCAATAATGGCAGGGATGGAGGAGGTCTTTATACTAGTGAGATTGCTAAAGCGAACACCGCTATCTTTAATTTTGCCCAACCTAGATCGAGGCACAGACACGGTCTCAATGGGGATAGCTGAGCTGACTACACTGACTGTGCTAGTGGCAGACTCCACTAAGCTGGCAGGCTGGCTAACAGCCTGCTGCCTGGCCTGCACATTACACGTTTTAAGATTAGAGTAATTAAGCTATTAATAACCTCACTCAATTATATTTTACCAATAGTCTCCAGTATTGATTCGCAAAATGACAACTGTTATTAACTAGTCATCAGTTTCTTGCATGTGCGGAGCCCAGCTAATTTAACGCTCTTGATTTAGCTAACTTACCGTGTGGCTCAGTTGGTAGAGCATGGTGTTTGCAACGCCAGGGTTGTGGGTTCGATTCCCACGGGGGACCAATACGGAAAAACAATGTATGAAATGTATGCATTCACTACTGTAAGTCGCTCTGGATAAGAGCGTCTGCTAAATGACTAAAATGTAAAAATGTTACTGTTCCTCAGCATGTTAACGGAAAATAGCTAGCCAAACAGTTAATGCCCAGTACAAAACGCTTTAATATCTAATTTATGCATAACATTAAACTATATATTCAGAACTTCCTTTTCTATCTCGGTGGCGTTATAAAAGTTTCAACAACGAATCTTTACTTAACGTTCGCTACATTAACACAAGCGTTGAAGTCCTTTCCAAATCACCTCCAGTCCAACGTCTGCTTCTCATTTTGAACCTAATTTACTAAGCCATCTGACAGACCAATAAACGCGACTTTGAAAAACCCATCTCGACACTTGATCCCACCTACTCGGCTCCAATTGGAAACGGCAGGATGTGGTGGTCTATCTTAAGTAGAACATCATTGGTTGTGTACCATATTAGTGAGTGTAGTGTGGTAGGGTATTTATTTATTACATTTTTCAAGCAAAGTATAAGGGAATTGTACTCCAGTCTGGTAGGTGGCGGTAATGCAAAAAATTGGATGCCAACCGCTGTTAAAACCTCAGAAGAAGGTTACACGCCATACACACACCTACTCAAGGAAGGAAGTCAGAAGGGAGGTTACGGTTGGAACGGCAGTCAACGGCTCTACAAAAAGGCACATTTTACCTGTTTACAAACTAAAGTTTTGTGTTGGGGTCAAAAAAATCTACAAAGAATAAAGGTAAACCGTCAATCAGAAAGGAAGAGTGTCTCTGGACAACTGTCAGCGTATAAAAAGGAGCATTTTGAAGAAAGCGAAAATAAAAACTTTACGCGTTTTCTTAAGGGGCCTGCAGATCCGACAGCGACACCATGGCTGAATGTGGTTGGGATGAGGAGATGTCAGAGAGTCCATCCTTCCTTCAGGAGGACCTGACCTGTCCGGTCTGTAAAGATCTTTACCGGGGGCCCGTTCTTCTTTCTTGCAGCCACAGCTTCTGCAAGGAGTGTTTGGAGCAATGCTGGAAGGGGCCGGAGCAGAAGTGTCCCGTGTGCAGGAAGAGCTGTGACGGCGAGCAACCAATATCCAACCGGGCGCTGATGGCCGCTACCGAGTCCTTTCAGAAGGAGAAGCGCTGGCGGGGACCGAACGCAATCAGTAAAGTGCCTCTTTGTAACCTGCATCGTTTGGCGTTTCAACTTTACTGCGTAAAGGACGAGGAGCCCGTGTGTGTCGACTGTGTCCCTCTTCATCGGGCTCATGAGCTGCTGCCACTGAACGAGGGGGCGCCGTTGTGTCAGGTGAGAGTGAGGAGATTCGATTATCTGGGAAGGGTTTCCAGGTGAGAGGAGTTTGTTTGGGTGAAAAGTAGTTGCATTCGTTTTGGAACCCGTTTGCCTCCCTGGCTTGAGCCAGATGCCCGCTCTGGCCGACGGCGAAGTCGGCTCAAAACAAAAGTGGCACGCGGAGTATTAATATAATGCAGTGTTTTGACATGCAAAGTGATTGATTTAGATTTTTTTTTTTTTTACATTTATCTGCTTCGCAATGATAACTGTGTTTCTAAACGAGGCACCATGCTGCCTTGTTGACATGACCAAGCGCTGCAGATTACTGTTCAGTTGAGAAGGGCACTCCTCCCTCACCGCTTTTGCACTTTATAGATGGTTTGAAGTCAGATACAAATATGATTCCTGGCCATGGACTTGTGTCTGAACTGCTGTGTCTAGCGAAAAAGTTGGATCATGTTATACTTTGAGGCTTTAAGTGTTCTTACACTGATTTTGAACATTCAAAGCAACTAGAAAACGTCCATAGCAGACCTTTTCTTCTTCCATATTTTATTGGCGGACTACATCCAAAAGGGGTATTGTCACCACCTACTGGGTGGGGTAGAACTGAGATAAAAGAAATGTACTACTAATACAAAATAAAACGCACAAAAAACACACAAAAAAGTCAATGTACTCCTTCACTTAGTCAAATGTACTCAGATCCCGACACAGGTTCTGGGGCCTGAGAGGGGGAGAATTCCAGACATTCCCTGCAATGTTTCAGATGTGAAATCCTGGAGTTCTAAGAACATTAGCTGCTTTCACAATGATTTCCAGTTTCTTAGATTTTTTAAAAATTGTTTTGTTTGTCCTGTACAAATAATCACCTGCGTCAGATGCAATGAACGCAACAAAATCTAAATTCTTCACGATTAGTGTTTCTGGATCTTTCAACTGACTGACATCCACAGACTTTTGGGCATCCACTGCCATAGCTTCATCATCTCTACTCGCTGCGTCAACAATTTTCACAGACTGCAAAGGAGACCTTCACAACAGCCCTGATCCTTCCTACTTCAACCTCTTCCATCCTAACAGGGCACTCAGGGAACTCTGGAATGTGATTCCCATCACAATGGCAACATTGTGCGTCCTCAGACTCTTCAACAATGATATTCTGTTTGCAAACACTTGACACATGGCCAAACTTTTTACATTTATGACATTGAAGTTGCTTTTGTACATAAACTCGCACCACATATCTCATATCCCAGCTTTACATGGGTTGGGAGAAATTCTTCATCAAACGTCAATAACACAAAGGCTTTCCTCCTTTCCATTCACAGTGCGGGTTAAGCAACGTGAATCAACTATTCCTGGCATGTTAATCTTAAACCATGAAGCCTCAATATCCATAGAGATGCCAGATATGACACCTTTTATTGGTGACTTACTCCGATAATCATTGCATTCCACTAAATGTGTCGATAATTTGTGCATTATCCATTTGTTCTTTTGACACACATGAAATCGACATCATACCACTCCTGGTCTCTCTGACTCCACTTCTCCCAATGCATCCTTTGCCATCTTTGTGACCACAAATGGGTTTCCTCAAAAAACATCCTTGCTCACGAATCGCGGTCCAACAACAAATGAGGCATTATCATACTGAGGCTTATCTTGATTTACAACTTTAGCCCTTTTTTACCTCCATTCTTAGAAATGTCAGTATTCCAATCATTTCATCTATCTTCACTCACACCAACAGAATCAAGCATTGCTTCTGGTTCTGCCATTGCTCTCCCTCCCCAAGTTAGTGATTACAACAATAAAACTTTCCCGGCAGGCATTGTTGTCACCTTAGCTTGCTACATAACTTCTGAGTGATAGGAACCACGAGCACCACCACCAATCAGCCAACACCATTGTGGACACACGCATCGTTACTATGACAACTAGCGTAGCCATGTCAGACTGCTGTCTGAACACGCATCTGATTTGGTCACTTGTAACTTGCTGTTCGGACAGTCAGTGTTCCTAAACAGATTTGAGCATTAAGGCCTGCAGTGTGAACAAGGCTTTATTGTCCCTTAGTCAACACCCAATAGCTTAGGACCTGAAACAAATACTGCAAATAAGTTGCTGTATGTTTTTTATTATCTGGTAGTCAATAGATCACAAACTATTATGCATATTAATTTTTGTTTTATGTGTTCTATTGCAGGAAGAACTGGCCATTAAAGTCAACATATTGGAGGAGAAAGTGGAGACCTTCAAGAGAATGAAAAAGAAATACTCAAACACAGTTGATTTCATGAAGGTACTATAATACTGTCTCTGCTTGACCTGCTGACATCTACACTGTAGGGCCTATCCATGACCATGACTAATGCACACCTGTCAATGTCATGTGGATAGATCTTGGTGACGGTTTTGTGTAAGATAATGATATTTGTTAGACCTCTTTGATGCCCTCACTAGTTCTGTCTAGACGTGTGTAGCCTATCCAGAGCCCAACAGTTTGATGTTCATCATTGTTCTGTAATGTGATATGTGAACCAACCTATTTGACTGGTTACGAGTAGGGACAGACTGAGATTCCTTGACCCACCAGAAAGAATTGGAAGTAACAAAATAGTTGACTGTAGATCAAACCTAGGGCCTGGAGTCCTGACAAGGAAAAAGTCCAAGAAAGCCTCTAGAGGATTCTATAATTACAGCCTATAGATGAGTAATGTTGTGTGAGATATAAATGACGAGAGCTATGTCAGTATCATTACAAAATGTCACTCTTCCTCCAACCTCTCTCGTACCCAGAGCCAGGCCGAGCAGGCAGAGAAGCAGATCAAGGCAGAGTTTGAGAGGCTCCGTCAGGTGCTGTGTGCAGAGGAGGCTGCCAGGCTGAAGGCCCTGGCAGACGAGGAGGAGGACAAGAGATCCAGAATGGAGGAAAGGATCAGCTCCTTGACCAGTGACATTGCTGCCCTCACTAAGCTGGTCCAAACCGTAAAGAGGGAGATGGGGGCGGAGGATTTAACCTTCTTGCAGGTAAGCAGGAGGGGTCTCCCTCGGGGGGGGGGGGGGGGGTTGTGGGTCGCCCTCTCTCATCCTAACTCTACATTGTCACTATGCATGACAGTGAGACCTTTTTGAATGCATGCATTTGTCAATCGTATTCACAATGAACTAATGGATTCAATTGTGTTGTTTTTCAGAACTTCCAAGCCTTAAAGAAAAAGTAAGTACAGTAACATCCTATCAGTTGCCCAACAGTTTGTGTACCCTCCCTCTAATATGGTCATCATCTAGGATGTCATGTTTTCACAGAGCCCAGTGGCCTCGTGAAGACCCCCAGAATCCCTCAGATGCTCTCCTGAACATGGCTAAGCACGTGGGCTCTCTGGGCTACAGCATTTGGAAGAGCATGCAGGCTCACGTCACATGCCGTGAGTACATGTACTGAAGGTTTAGGTTAGGGTTTTAACTTGCTACATAAGTTATGACACACAATAAAATGGGTGTGGATGGCTATATAACGTGTAATGGGGTCAATGTTGTGAATGAAGGAGGAAACACTTTGAGCAACAGTTACGCTTCAGTCATAATGTTTTGTAACACGTCTCCCTCTCTCTCTCCAGTCCCAGTGGTGATGGACCCTAACACGGCCTCTCCCTGGCTTTCCATGTCCCCAGACCTGGCCAGCGTACGGGACAGCCCAGAGCGCCAGTCCCTCCCGGACAACCCTGAGCGCTTCGACCCCTGTGTCTTTGTCCTTGGAGCTGAGGGCTTCCGCTCCGGCAAGCACCGCTGGGAGGTCCATGTGGGAGACAACCCGAAGTGGATCCTGGGAATCTGTAATGAGTCTGTGGCTCGCAAGAGGAAGTTCACCGTGTCCACAGACAGGGGCGTGTGGACCATCGGGCTGAGCAAAGGGGTGTACAACGCGCTGACGGGCAAACGCACAGTGCTGGTCGTGGAGAGTCGGCCAGAGCGGGTCCGGGTCAAGCTAAACATGGATAAGGGGGAGGTGTCATTTTGGGATGCAGGCAACGGTGGGAAGCACCTGTGCACCTTCACACATGAGTTTACAGAGAGAGTGTTCCCCATATTTGGTCCTGGGCTCCACACCACCCCGATGGAGGTTAACCCGGCCAAGGTGACCATTCATACTGTGTGACAGGCCAGTGTGACAGTCACTACAGCTTGCTAAGTGTCTGGTTCAATAGCCGATGGGCAGTAGTAGTACTCGCTTGGATAGAGGTCACATGTTATGGTCAGAAGGTAGCCTAAGATGTGCACTTGAATAGATGGTGTGGTTGTATTCTAGTAATTTTACTGTGGCTATAGGTTTGCTTTGAGGTTTGGATCAAGGCTTTTTGTGTGGTCACAATCATCTTTGAAAATGTGCCATAGCAGTATTCCTATGCTTTCCATAGGATGTACAGTATGCAGGCATTTATTACATGAGGGATTTTTTTTACACTGATTTTCTTTAACTGGTATGTTTAGATAGATTTTCTAGGACTAGAGGGGATCCAGTGGTAAGAACGTATTTTCTGTCAAATTTAGCTACGTTCTGAGATTTATTGGTATGTTTGCTGATTTAATTATGTATCGGTATGGAATTATATGAACAAAAAAAATCAAATGTTATGTCACATGCGCCGAATACAACTGGTGTAGACTTTACCGTGAAATGCTTGCTTACCAGCCCTACCCAACAATGCAGAGTTTAAAAATCAAAATAAAATAGTAACACGAGGAATAAAATACACAAGAATGGAGCTATATACAGAGAGTACCAGATCAATGGGTACGAGGTATTTGAGGTCGATATGTATATGTACACGTCTTCCCTGTGGCTCAGTTGGTAGAGCATGGTGTTTGCAACGCCAGCATGGTGTGTGCAACACCAGGGTTGTGGGTTCGATTCCCACGGGGGGCCAGTACCAAAAAAAATGCATGAGAAATGAAATGTATGAAAATGTATGCATTCACTACTGTAAGTCGCTCTGGATAAGAGCGTCTGCTAAATTACTGAAATGTACATGAAGGCAAGGTAAAGGGACTGGGCATCAGGATATATAAGAGTAAAATAAAGAACAGAGCAGCAACAGTCAATGAGTGTAAAAGTGTGTGTGGAAGTGTCAATGTAGTGTGTTTGTGTGAAAATATATATATATACATAAATATACAGTGCATTCGGAAAGTATTCAGACCCCTTTTTCCACAATTAGTTATGCTACAGCCTTATTCCAAAATCTATTAAATCATTTTTCCCCCCCTCAATCTACACAATACCCCATAATGACAAAGCAAAAACAGGTCTGTAGAAAGTTTTGAAAAATGTATTACAAATTAAAAAACTATCACATTTACATAAGTATTCAGACCCTTTAGTCAGTACTTTGTTGAAGCACGTTTGGCAGCGATTTCAGCCTCGAGTCTCCTTTCATATGATGCTACAAGCTTGTATTTGGGGAGTTTCTCCCCTTCTTCTCTGCAGATCCTCCCAAGCTCTGGCAGGTTGAATGGGGAGCCGTCGCTGCACAGCTATTTTCAGGTCTCTCCAGAGATGTTCGATCGGGTTCAAGTCCAGGCTCTGGCTTGGCCACTCAAGGACATTGAGACTTGTCCTGAAGCCACTCCTGCGTTGTCTTGGCTGTGTGCTTAGGGTCGTTGTCCCAGTCTGAGGTCCTGAACGCTCTGGAGCAGGTTTTCATTAAGAATCTCTCTGTACTTTGCTCCGTTCATCTTTCCCTCGTACCTGGATAGTCGCCCAGTCCCTTCCGCTGAAAAACATCCCCACAGAATGATGATGCTGCCACCCCCATGCTTCACCGTAGGGATGGTGCCAGGTTTTCTCCAGATGGGACACTTGGCATTCAGGCCAAACAGTTCAATCTTAGTTTCATCAGACCAGAGAATGTTGTTTCTCATGGTTTAAGAGTCCTTTAGGTGCCTTTTGGCAAACTCCAAGCAGGCTGTCATGTGCCTTTTACTGAGGAGTGGCTTTTGTCTGGCCACTCTACCATAAAGGCCTGATCGGTGGAGTGCTGCGCAGATGGTTGTTCTTCTGTAAGGTTCTCCCAACTCTGGAGCTCTGTCAGAGTGACCATCGGGTTCTTGGTCACCACCCTAACCAAGGCCCTTCTCCCCCGATTGCTCAGTTTGGCCGGGTGGCCAGCTCTAGGATAAGTCTTGTTGGTTCCAAACTTCTTCCATTTAAGAATGATAGAGGCCACTGTGTTCTTGGGCACCTTCAATGCTGCAGAAATATGTTGGTACCCTTCCCCAGATGTGTGCCTCGACACAGTCCTTTCTCGGAGCTCTACGGACTGTTACTTCGACCTCATGGCTTGGTTTTTGCTCTGACATGCACTGTCAACTGTGGGACCTTATATAGACAGATATAGACAGGTGTGTGCCTTTCCAAATGATGTCCAATCAATTCAATTTACCACATGTGGACTCCAATCAAGTTGTAGAAACATCTCAAGGACGATCAATGGAAACAGGATGCACCTGAACTCAATTTTGAGTCTCATAGCAAAGGGTCTGAAGACTGATGTAAATAAGGTATTTCTGTTTAAAAAAAATGTATACATTTGCAAAAATAAAGAAAACGTTTTGCTTTGTCCTGATGGGGTATCGTGTGTAAATTGATGAGGATATTAAAAAAAATATATATATATATACACTGCTCAAAAAAATAAAGGGAACACTTAAACAACACATCCTAGATCTGAATGAAAGAAATAATCTTATTAAATACTTTTTTCTTTACATAGTTGAATGTGCTGACAACAAAATCACACAAAAATAATCAATGGAAATCCAATTTATCAACCCATGGAGGTCTGAATTTGGAGTCACACTCAAAATTAAAGTGGAAAACCACATTACAGGCTGATCCAACTTTGATGTAATGTCCTTAAAACAAGTCAAAATGAGGCTCAGTAGTGTGTGTGGCCTCCACGTCCCTGTATGGCCTCCCTACAACGCCTGGGCATGCTCCTGATGAGGTAGCGGATGGTCTCCTGAGGGATCTCCTCTCAGACCTGGACTAAAGCATCTGCCAACTCCTGGACAGTCTGTGGTGCAACGTGGCGTTGGTGGATGGAGCGAGACATGATGTCCCAGATGTGCTCAATTGGATTCAGGTCTGGGGAACGGGCGGGCCAGTCCATAGCATCAATGCCTTCCTCTTGCAGGAACTGCTGACACACTCCAGCCACATGAGGTCTAGCATTGTCTTGCATTAGGAGGAACCCAGGGCCAACCGCACCAGCATATGGTCTCACAAGGGGTCTGAGGATCTCATCTCGGTACCTAATGGCAGTCAGGCTACCTCTGGCGAGCACATGGAGGGCTGTGCGGGCCCCCAAAGAAATGCCACCCCACACCATGACTGACCCACCGCCAAACCGGTCATGCTGGAGAATGTTGCAGGCAGCAGAACGTTCTCCACGGCGTCTCCAGACTCTGTCACGTCTGTCACGTGCTCAGTGTGAACCTGCTTTCATCTGTGAAGAGCACAGGGCGCCAATGGCGAATTTGCCAATCTTGGTGTTCTCTGGCAAATGCCAAACGTCCTGCACGGTGTTGGGCTGTTAGCACAACCCCCACCTGTGGACGTCGGGCCCTCATACCACCCTCATGGAGTCTGTTTCTGACCGTTTGAGCAGACACATGCACATTTGTGGCCTGCTGGAGGTCATTTTGCAGGGCTCTGGCAGTGCTCCTCCTGCTCCTCCTTGCACAAAGGCGGAGGTAGCGGTCCTGCTGCTGGGTTGTTGCCCTCCTACGGCCTCCTCCACGTCTCCTGATGTACTGGCCTGTCTCCTGGTAGCGCCTCCATGCTCTGGACACTACGCTGACAGACACAGCAAACCTTCTTGCCACAGCTCGCATTGATGTGCCATCCTGGATGAGCTGCACTACCTGAGCCACTTGTGTGGGTTGTAGACTCCGTCTCATGCTACCACTAGAGTGAAAGCACCGCCAGCATTCAAAAGTGACCAAAACATCAGCCAGGAAGCATAGGAACTGAGAAGTGGTCTGTGGTCTTCACCTGCAGAACCACTCCTTTATTGGGGGTGTCTTGCTAATTGCCTATAATTTCCACCTGTTGTCTATTCCATTTCCACAACAGCATGTGAAATGTATTGTCAGTCAGTGTTGCTTCCTAAGTGGACAGTTTGATTTCACAGAAGTGTGATTGACTTGGAGTTACATTGTGTTGTTTAAGTGTTCCCTTTATTTCTTTGAGCAGTATATATATATATATATATATATATATTATATATATATATATATATATTATAGAATAAGGCTGTAATGTAACAAAATGTGGTCTTGTGTGTGCGTGTAGGGTCAGTGCAAGATGGAGTCAGTGCAGGTAGTTCGGGTACCATTATTTTACAAATTAGTCTATGCCAAACTGTCTTAGTCTTTGTATAAGCCTATTCTATATGATGCTTTATTTGCTCATCTAATGTCAAAATTTTTAAAAAATCTAGTAAGGCATATGATTGCATATTCTTTTGACAGTGTTGTATGATATTTTAGTGACATGATGTAATGTTTCAATGAAAAATCTGTGACAATTAGATCATATGACATGAAATAATGCATTGATAATTTCTTACTTTTCATTTTCTTAGGTTTGAGTGAATGCCGAAGTGTTTTGCTCTCAATCAAATTGATTGTATTTGTTATTAATTTATTATATATATTTTTCAAAAACACTATGGGAAAGTAGAGTTTGTCTTTTTATGTTATTTTATTTTTTTAACTATAAAGCTGTTGAATCAGTCAAGCTTTTTCTCTGGGAGATGTTCAGACACTATTCAATGTTTGTTAAACCAGTAATCTGTTTGAATAAGTTGTTTGTGTTGATACTGATTTTGTAAAATAATGACGAATAAATGGATGGAGTGCTTTGAAGTCTACATACACCAGATTCACCACCAATGCACTTGTCAGATGATGCACAGCAGCTATAGCTATGGTAATAAAGGTTTAACTGGTAGACACTACATCTGATTAGACATCCGAACTACACTTTGCCTTACACCGTTTCACCGTTTCTAGTTGTCAATATTCATACTTTTTCGGGTGATTTTCTCTGAGGATGCAATTACCAAACATTGCCACTGGAGGGCAATGCTGAGGTTTACAATTTTAGTGATGGAGTGATGACGAGTGGCCTTTTGAGGTTGCGGTGGCCAGGGCAGAATAGCGCAGAAGGTGTTGAATTTTGAGGCAGTGAAGAAAGTACAGGAGGGGTCAATGGTGAGGATCCCTGTGAGTAGTAGTAATGGATTTACACTCCAGTCCAATTGGTGGCGGTAAAGCACCATGTTATTGCCAACCGTCATTTAAAAACAGAAGAAGAAAATTGTGGATGCGTTGGCTGAGGCGTCATAGATGAGAGTAACGGGAAGTGGGCATATTCTGTTTTTTGTATATCTGTCAGTGGAGGCTGCTGAGGGGAGGACGGCTCATAATAATGGCTGGAATGGAGTCAATGGCGTGGTATCAAGCACATCAAACACGTGGTTTTCTATGTAGTGGAAGCCATTCTATTGACTCCATTCCAGCCATTATCTTGAGCCATCCTCCCCTCAGCAGCCTCCACTGATACCTATGGAACAGAAGGAGCATGCTCTGCGACTCAACAACATAGTTGATTGATTGGCATGTGGATCTTCGAATCATGACGCCAATCAAGGGTGTTATCTGTGGGGTGGTGCTCGAAGTAAAAGCCAAGAGTATATGGTAAGAATTGGATCAAGTGGTTGGTGTGCACTGACTAACCAACATGGTGGATGGAGTGAGGAAGCCCACTCCATCCATTCTACTGTTTCCTGATGAAGAGTCTCCCTTCTCAAGTGTATTTGGGTTTTATGAGATTCCCTGTGAGAGCCTTCATGCCCAAACCTATGCAGGGTAATAAATGCAAACTATTTGGTCATGTGTCAAGTGTATGTAGACGGGAGGGGTATCATATGCCAGCTGAGCCTAAATGTGGCTATTGTGAACGCACCTGAATTTATGAAGTGTCCTGTTAGTGTGAAGGAGACGGAGGTGGCAAGAATAAGGGCTGTCCAGCAAGTCTCCTATCCGGAGTCGGTGAGAAGAGTGGAAGAAAGGAGTGAAGTTGATGGTAGTAGGAGTAGAGACACCAGATAATATTCCTTGTCAACAATCCTGACATGTTGCATTTTAAAAATCTTTGAGGGGTCCAACCCTTTTCCCCAATTTTCTACTAAAATGACTTACCCAAATCTAACTGCCTGTAGCTCAGGACCTGAAGTAAGGATATGCATATTCTTGATACCATTTGAAAGGAAACACTTTGAAGTTTGTAGAAATGTGAAATTAATGTAGGAGAATATAACACATTAGATCTGGTAAAAGATAATGCAAAGAAAAAAAATGTTGTGCCATCATCTTTGAAATGCAAGAGAAAGGCCATAATGTATTATTCCAGCCCAGGCACAATTTAGATTTTGGCCACTGGATGGCAGCAGTGTATGTGCAAAGTTTTGGACTAATCCAATGAACCATTGAATATCTATTCAAAATGTTGTATCAAGACTGCCCAAATGTGCCTAATTGGTTTATTAATATGTTTTCAAGTTCATAATTGTGCACTCTCCTCAACCAATAGCATGGTATTATTTCATGCGTTTTGTTTCAACAGTAGGTGGCGGCAATACACCAATAGGTGTAGTCTGCAATAAAACCTTAAAAAAGAAGAAGCAGCGAATACAATGGAATATTTTTTGTTTTTATACCCTGTACAGTAGGTGGCAGAATAGGTGTAGTGTGCCATAAAACTTTAGATAAAGAAGAGGAGCATTTTGTGTGGGAGGCTGCCATGTACAAAAACAACAAACATTAAGTAACATTGTACGCTGGCTAGTGTGCTAAGGTGTAACAGCATAATTTAGGCAAATTTATGAAGATGTGTCTGAAGCTGCGACAGATATATTTCATTAGTATTATGATTTAGCTAACCATCATTGAATAGATGCCAGCGCTTTTGCATCTGGAAATAGGTTGCTCGCTAACTGGCTAGCAGCAATCCAGTAAACGCGAGCCCCTGCGCAGGGTGATCTGTGTCCTTTGATTCAGGACGCAGGGGACTGGAGTCCAGTGCTGGAGTCCGACGATCCTCTTTGGTAGCCGCTGCTGGCTAACGTTAGCTACCTCACAAGCAGTTTTGCGTTGTGTCGCTCATAACTCACTGACAATGTAGAATATCATAGGGACGGAGACACGGGATCTGGTGAGTATTACGAATGCATGGGAAGGCTAAGCTAACGGTCCTCTGCTACTGTGGTATTTATTTAACTAGGTAACGTTAACGTTATCTCTTTCAAGATAGCTAGCGTAGCGGAATTTGCTGTTAACGTTCAATACTCGCTTGCTAGCTGGTTATAACTAACTAGATACTAGCAACGTACACCGTTTGTATTTAGCTATTCTGTTTACGTTAGCCAACTAATGACATTACGTTAGCTAGCCTTAGCAATAACCGTTAATGTTAGCTAGCTAGTTATGGTTTGTCTGCGGTTAGCTAGCATTGTTTTGATAGTGGCTAGCTACTAGTAACGTTAGCTAACTGCTCGCTCACGGTTTCCTGGCATTTAGCTATAAGTTATATGCGTTTATCTTTCTTTAAAATGATTTGCTAAACGTGGTTCAATTGAGATGTTTGCTAACTAGTAAGCTAGAAACAGAGCAGCATCCATAGACAGAATAACTGTGATGATGATTAGCTATGAATATCTATATTGAAAATGTCTTAATGTTTTGACAAGTGTAACAAGAAACTATTTGTACATGTCTGAAATTCAAATGAATGAGATTCTGTCATATTGGCAGAAGCTGAATCTTCTACAATGTGCGGGGGACACGTTGTCAGTTTACAACATCACAGCTGGCTCTGACTGTTGTCACTTTACAAAATGTGAATCATTAATTTACTTTTCTTAGAGACAGAAATAATTGGAAAAGTAATAACACTAGTCTCATATGAAAAACACATTCCTTAAGTTGTCATTGTGCCATCGACATAAATGAAAGAATATGTTCTCTGCCTGCCAGCGCAGATTTCTTTACCCTGTTTGGTTACTTCTGTATGTGACTGCAAAATGTATGTATTTAGTTTGATTGGAAGTTATTGCCTAATGCCTATCTTGCAGAGTTTTATATTTTTGACTCTAAATATGGTGCTGTAACCAGAATGCAACACATATAGGCAAAACTGGAGCTTATTTCATCCTATGTTGAAATGTAACTTCTTTGTAAAATATTTTTTGCATATGTAGTCCGTCACTGAAGTTGCATTGCTTGTTTGAACCATTTCTAGGTTCCCGGCTTGTGAGCGAGGTAATCGGACAACCCCATCTTCTTCACCTCCTCCACCTATTCCAGGTGGGGGAGAGGATGGCCTCCCTCCTCCATGTCCCCCTGCTGGGGTTGCTGCTGGTGGCTGTGGCCCCTGGGTGTTGGGCAGGAGACTGTAAGGGCCACAGACAGGTGCTCAGGGGCCCCCCAGGGTACGTCACAGACGGGCCAGGGAACTACTCTGTAAACGGGAACTGCGAGTGGCTCATCAAAGGTGAGTGAGATGGTGGTAGGAAAACTGAGTGCTGTGAGGACAGTGTGTGTTGATAGATTAGTTGTCTTAGTTGATTGTCAGTTTGATGTGAATACATGGGTCTCAAGATATGCCAAGGAAAATCCTGTATAGAGCAAATTAAGTGAACTCTAAATTATATCAGACTGATCTTTCTTACCTGTATTCTCTCCAAGCCCCCAGCAGCAATTACCGTATCGTCCTGAACTTTACCTTCATGGAGACAGAATGCACATATGATTACCTGTTCGTCTATGATGGAGACTCCTACCAGAACCCTCTACTGGCCAGTCTGAGTGGCACCACCCTGCCGCAGCCCATAGAAGCCAAGTCTGGCAAGGTAACCGCATCATTATCTATGGAAGGCGGAACTAGACATGTTCTGAAATGTAGGATATCAACCTCAGACTGCTGGGGATTTGGGTGGGGAAACTTCATACCACCATTAAATGGATGGATTTATTGACGGGTTTCCATGGCCCCAATTTGATTTCAGCACACAATTCAGTGTGACAGCTGGACTTTTCTGACTCGATGGGCTGGAATGATTACAATATCATGGGAAAAATGTAATCCAGTTGTTCATTGCCCCCTTCACATCCTTTCTCTCTTCTCTCCTCCCTCCAGATGCTGCTCCACCTCTTCAGTGATGCCAACTACAACCTCCTGGGCTTCAATGCCACCTACTCGTTCTCTGTGTGCCCTGGGGCCTGCGGAGGTCACGGGCGCTGTGACACGGCCTCGTCCCTGTGCCAGTGCCATCTGGGCTGGGGAGGAGCCGACTGCAGCACCCCTCTATGTCCCCAGGCCTGCATCCTGCACGGCACCTGTGACAAGGTAAGAAGGGGAAGGGAGACTTTATTATCCACATTGGAAACTGCAGTCTTTAGACAACATACAGGCAACGTATTGGTTTATTACAGTGCAATAAAACAAAGGTTGGTATCAGTTAGGCGTGGATTGAAAGTGGACAGCCAACTGAGATGCTGGAGACAGCTAGCTGAGGGAACCTATGTACAAGGCTGCCTAAGAAGTTAATAATTAAGCAGGGTATGCATTTGAGTTCAAACACATAAGGGGAAACCAGTGCTGCAACATAAATAAGGGTTGAATGACCCTCCTTTCCTTTACATGTTGTAATATCGTTGATTGCTGATTTCTGTCAAACTTTCTCCTCTCTCTTTCTTTCTCCTTTCTCTTCCTCTCAGAGAGGAGAGCGTTGTCTCTGCAGCTCAGACTTCCTGGGCCAGAGCTGTCAGCTGGGTCTCCGTGATGACAGTGGGGCGGGGCAGTGGTGGCAGGTGAGTGGGGGCGACCCCTACACGCCCCCCCGGACCGGCTCGGCTGGGGTCTACCTGTCCTCCACTGGAGCCATGTACCTGTTTGGAGGTGAGAGATGGAACACTGAACAACTGTTTGTTTATTTATTTTTATATAGTGGTGGATCCCATTGTACATAAAACAAGTATTATACATGCCCATTGTATACAAATAATGTGTACCATTCTAATTCAGGTGTTGTTAGTTAGCAGGGTGTTGCTAGTCAGGATGTTAGGATTGATTTGTTTTCACTTTATGTGCTGATTCATTGTCTAACTGGACCTGATATCGACCCAGTCAGGAGTTTTGTTGGGCTTGGTTAACATTAACCCAGTTTAGATGAGGCGAGCACATGGCTTCACAGAAGACCTTGTTGCTGTTGGACAACTGGCTCTGCATAGTAATCAATGTGGGTTTCAATGTATGTCATGATGTAATGGGTTAACTGGTTCTGTATGGTTGGGGCTGTTTGATATTTCAGGGTTTGACTTGAACCGAGCTTTGGGGGACCTGGTTAAATACAACTTCAGCTTGAACCAATGGGAGAACAGATTTTATGGACACTCCCCAGTAAGTGCCTGCCCGCATGCCAGAAATGTAATCTTAATAAAATATGTCAAAGACTGTTCTCTTTAGTTATTCTTACCTGTGTTTATCTTATGCTTTGATATTTTATTCAAGATCCCAGCAAAAATCGGCTTTTCATTTATCTGACTTTCATTAAACTACATGTCCAGCCCTTATATAGCCTCACAATAAAGTGTTTTACCATTTTCTTTTCAAGACAACCAGGGCTACAAGTAGAACACAAAACAATTTGACATAAACAGTTACATTCATGAGTTTTATTGACACATGTCCATAAACAAATAAGGTCAGCCAAAGCAAAAACCTGATAAATGAATTGATATGAATGCTGTAAGTACTGAAATTGTCAGTGACACCTGTTTGGAGTTTGTGACAGCAACTACAGTATGTGAGCTTATTACTGTATTATAGACACTATGTCCTGGGATTCACTATGATCTTCTATGTTAAAGAACCCCTTATGTTTTAATGACTCTTTTGTAGCTTGTGAGCGTCATAGAGCAAAATATGTTACATGTGCGTGTTCATGTGACTCTCAGCTTTTAATAGTTTGTAGCTCAAACCGTTTGGACTCTACAGACGTTTTTGTATAAAAGACCCGGCCCCGGGCCCCTTTGGGTTACGCCTTGTCTCACAAACACCACTCTAGCTTCGCCCCCGTTAATCACACAGACTAAAAGGGGTTAGTTCAAAATGCACCGGCGATGCGATGGCACTCATTGGACTAAACCAATGCTCCTAAAAATCTCACTTTCCCTCCCTCTCCTGTTAACCCATTTCTACAACTCTCTCTATCTTACTGCCTCACTTTCACCCCTCCCTCCCTCCCTTTTCTTTCTTCTTGTTCCCACTTCCGCTCATCCTTCCCTTCCTCCTGCCCACCCTATCCCAACTGCCATCTCTCTTCTCATCACCTCCCTCTTCCTCTCTCCCTTCTTTCTTTCCCCCCTCCGTCTGTCAGGCGGCTCGTCACTCCCACACGGCAGTAGAGTGGATGGGGAACATGGTGATCTTCGGAGGAGAGCTCGCGAGCGGCGCTTTAGCCAGCGACGTCTGGATGTACCGCCCAATCCAGGATGACTGGCAGCAGCTCGGACAATCCCATTCGCCCGGGGCACCGAGAGTGGCCAACCATGCAGCAGCTGTAGTGGACAACTATCTCTACATATTTGGAGGTAAATAACTTATTGAAATGCAATGTTGTTAACTGAATTTGTAGAATACTTCTTGCAGAATATGTTTCTAAACACTTCTACATTAATGTCGATGCTACCATGATTATGGATAATCCTGAATTAATGGTGAATAATGATGAGTGTGAAAGTTAGAGGAGTAAATGCTAACCTCCCCTGTTATTGTAATGGTAAGATGTTAGCATGTCTTTGGGGGTATGTCACGAGAATTTTCAATCCCAATGATTATAACTAACAATTATTTACGCTTTGACCAATCCCCGAGGTTTGTAAGACCCTGGGTTTAATAATAATTAGGCAAAGACTCAGATTCTGCAAAAGGTTGGTTCTTTATTCACGAGGACGTTCTAAAGTCAAAAATACAAAGACCTGTCATTTTATAACTTCCACCCCCACCTACTTCCCCGCACATACACACACACAAACTGTAGGTGGGCTGTATCTCTCCCCACAGTCCACATTTCTCGTATATCACTACCAAGCTGGCAGTTCCATACCGTTCCCTCCCTTCCGAGATTAGAGGGACCTTGACAGTGTCTCTTTCCTGTCGTAAGTTTTTCAAAGTTCCAACCAGGTCAGGTCATGTATAGTTTAATTGTCCTCTGTGTTTTCTTAGTCACACACACATTTCTCTCCCTTACTTGTCTCGACCAAACCTTATTGGACTTAAGTTTATCACTCTAATTCATTTTACTTTACGTAGTCTAATAATTACGTTAGTCTAATTATTCATTATACATGTTACATAATCTAATAATTACGTTTCAGGGGGGAATTACTTAGTCATTACCTTCAACATATATATTCCATTATCACTAAGCTTCTGTAACTATTAGGGTGAAATACTTTAGTCATTACTCTTAATGTCATTCAGATTTTCTTATTACTTTAAACATATAAATTCCCTTATCAGGGTATGATATTTGCGTCTGTAACTTTTTATTTTACGCTGTACTGTTAGATTTCAGATTCCAAAAAGCAAGTCCTGCAGGCTCTAGTTTTGTCTTCACTTGATTATTGTCCAGTCATGTGGTCAAGTGCTGCAAAGAAAGACATAGTTAAACTGCAGCTGGCCCAGAACAGAGTGCCACGTCTTGCTCTTCATTGTAATCAGAGAGATAATATACAGTGCATTCGGAAAGTATTCAGACCCCTTGACTTTTTCCACATTTTGTTACCTTACAGCCTTATTGTAAAATTGATTAACTAAAAAATGTTCCTCATCAATCTACACACCCCGTAATGACAAAGTGAAACCAGATTTTGAGACATTTTTGCTAATATATTAAAAACGGATACCTTCTTGACATAAGTATTCAGACCTTTTGCTAGTAGACTTGAAATTGAGCTCAGCTGCACCCTGTTTCCATTGATCATCCTTGAGATGTTTCTACAACTTGATTGGAGTCCACCTGTGGTATATTCAATTGATTGGCCATGATTAGGGCTCCCAAGTGGCGTGGCGGTCTAAGGCGCTGCATCTCAGTGCTAGAGGCGTCACTACAGACACCCTGGTTCGAATCCAGGCTGTATCACAACCGGCCGTGATTGGGAACCCATAGGGCGGCGCACAATTGTCCCAGCGTTGTCCGGGTTTGGCTGGTGTAGGCTGTCATTGTAAATAAGAATTTGTTTTAAAATGTCTTGCCTAGTTAAATTTAAAAAAAAATTATATATATATATATATATATATATATATATATATATATATATATATATATATATATATATATATATATATATATATATATATATATATATATATATATATATATATATATATATATATATATATTGGAAAGGTACACACCTGTCTATATAAGGTCCCACAGTTGACAGTCCATGTCAGAGCGAAAACCAAGCCATGAGGTCGAAGGAATTGTCTGTAGAGCTCCGAGACAGGATTGTGCAGAGGCACAGATCTGGGGAAGGGTACCAAAATATGTAAACAGCATTGAAGGTCCCCAAGAACAGAGTGGCCTCCATCATTCTTAAATGGAAGAAGTTTGGCACCACCAAGACTCTTCCTAGAGCTGGCCACTCGGTCAAACTGAGCAATCGGGGGAGAAGGGCCTTGGTCAGGGAGGTATAATAAACCAATAACCCGATGGTCACTCTGACAGAGTTCCTCTGTGGAGATGGGAGAACTTTCCAGAAGGACAACCATCTCTGCAGCACTCCACTAATCAGGCCTTTATGGTAGAGTGGCCAGAATGAAGCCATTCCTCAGTAAAAAGCACATGACAGCCCGCTTGGAGTTTGCCTAGGCACCTAAAGACTCTCAGACCATGAGAAACAACATTCTCTGGCCTGAATGCCAAGTGTCACATCTGGAAGAAACCTGTCACCATCCCAACGGTGAAGCATGGTGGTGGCAGCATCATGTTGTGGGGATGTTTTCCAGCGGCAGGGACTGGGTGACTAGTCAGGATCGAGGGAAAGATGAACAGAGCAAAGTACAAAGAGATCCTTGATGAAAACCTGCTCCAGAGTGCTCAGGACCTCAGACTGGGGTAAAGGTTCACCTTCCAGCAGGACAACAACCCAAAGCACACAGCCAAGATAACGCAGGAGTGGCTTCGGAACAAGTCTTTGAATGTCCTTGAATGTCCCAGCCAGAGCCTGGACTTGAACCCGATCGAACATCTCAGGACAGACCTGAAAATAGCTGTGCAGCGACGCTCCCCATTCAACCTGACAGAGCTTGAGAGGATCTGCAGAGAAGAATGGGAGAAACTCCCCAAATACAGGTGTGGCAAGCTTGTAGCGTCATACCCAAGAAAACTCGACACTGTAATCTCTGCCAAAGGTGCTTCAACAAAGTACTGACTAAAGGGTCTCAATACTTATGTAAATGTGATATTTCAGATTTAAATTTGTAATACATTTGCAAACCTTTCTAAAAACCTGGTTTTGCTTTGTCATTATGGGGTATTGTGTGTAGATTAATGAGGGGGGAAAAACGATTTAATCCATTTTAGAATAGGGCTGTAATGTAACAAAATGCAAAAAAGGTCAAGGGGTCTGAATACTTTCCGAATGCACTGTATGTCGTGTTTTGTGTGGACGCCCGGAAGAGTAGATCCTACTTTTGCAACAGCTAATGGGGATCCAAATAAAATACCACATTTTTTGCGATTCATTCAGGACTATGAGTAATCATGGTAGCATCCATGTTCATGTAGAAGTTTTTTTAAGAAACATTATATTCTTATTTACAATAAAGGTGACTCCAAAATGACACTACATTATTTACCATTCATTTAATTTGGGCGCACAATCTGAAACACAACCAAAACAAACAGCAAATGCATCCAACAAGTTTGTAGAGTCACAAGCTTGATGTAGTCATTGTGTACTAGGAATATGGGACCACTTACTAAACTTTTGACGTCTTTAATACACACATAAGGGTATTATGTACAAAAAGTGCTGTTCTATCTAAACAGTTCACCCAATATGGATTACAATACCCTCAAATTAAAGCTGACAGTCTGTACTTTAACCTCATAGTCCATTGTATCATTTGAAATCCAAAGTCCTGGAGTAAAGCACCCAAACAACAACAAATGTGTCACTGTCTCAATACTTCACTCTATCCTAAGATTGTGCCTATCCGTTGTGAATAAGTACTCTTGTAATCTTTCTCTCCTCCTCTCCCCTCTGCAGGTCGTACGGAAGAGGACATGTTCTCGTCATCTCTGTATCGGTTTGGTCTGCGGGGGTCTGGGGTGTGGGAAGCGGTGCAGCCCACTGGGGGGAAGCCCCCCGCCACAGCAGGCCACTCCATGGTGTTCCACCCCCCGTCCCGGGCCCTGCTGGTCTACGGGGGCCACAGGCCTACCACTGCCAGGTACAGTTGGAGGAGGGGGTTGTGGGACTGTGACGGTGATGTGTGTTTATTATCAAAGTTAAAGTACACACTGAGAGTACACATTGTGTCGTGTGTGTTTGATGCTATTTGGTAATGCAAGAACAGGTTCTCGCTAGGTTCTTGGCTTCTCCAAGTGTCAGTGTCCGTGTGATTCCCAGTAGTGTTTGGTATCTATTTGTGTCTCAGCAGGTGTCTGTGTTAACGTTGGACTGTTTCTATTGTCTCAAATCATTTGTCTCCTTCCTGTCTCTCTCTCCCCCCTCAGGTTCAGTGTACGTGTGAACTCCACGGATGTATTCCACGTGGACCGGAGGTTCTGGACCTCGTTCCGTTCCCGTTTCCCAGCCACAGGCCCCAGGGAGAGAGCCTTCCACTCAGCCACCGTCATCGGAAACTACATGGTGGTCTATGGTGAGGGGACATATGGTAGAGATGCTGATCACAGAGAATTTTGGATAGAGATGGAGACCTCTTGAATGGATTCATACAACTGTTTGCTGTCCAGCCCCTTTTCCCTCTAATATCGCTCTTATTCTCCCTATTCCCCCTCTCTCTCTCTCTCTCTCACACACACACACACACACACACACACACACACACACACACACACACACACACACACACACACTCAGGGGGGAATGTGCACATCCACTACCAGGAGGAGAAGTGTTATGATGAGGAAATCTTCTTCTACCACCTGGGGTGTCATCAGTGGGTGTTAGCTGGGGAGAGCCTCCAACACAGTGAGTCCCTACACACACACATTCTCACTCACTCATACACAGACATATTCATGTTGCTTTATGTTGAATCATCTCTCTCTCTCTTTCCGTACAGGAGGAGAGGCTGTGAGAGGGCGGTACTCCCATGTAGCTGCTGTGATGGAGGGCAGGGTGCTGCTGGTTGCCGGGGGTTACAGTGGTATTGCCCGTGGAGACCTGGTGGCGTACAAAGTTCCACTTTTTGTGAGCAGCGACCCAGGAGACCGGGTGAGTCAAGAAGTAAGGAGGGGGGATGGATGGAGACTTTATTAAGGAGTATTATTGCATGGTGGACAGGGGCGTATTGAAAGGGGGAGAGGTGGATGGTTGAAACTGCAATGCTCTCATCTCCTGAAGCATAATGTTTTTCAGTGATAAAGTTTTTTGCGGGTTGAAAGCAGGACTTGTAAACATTGTATTTCTTGTGCACAATTTTGGGGTAGTTCACAGTATAGTGTGGTACAGGGCTCTCCAACCCTGTTCCTTGAGAGCTACCCTCCTGTAGGTTTTCACTCCAACCCCAGTTGTAACTAACCTGATTCATTTTTATCAACCAGCAAATTATTAGTATCAGATCATTAGTATTAGGGTTAGAGCGAAAACCTACAGGACGGTAGCTCTTCAGGAACAAGGTTGGAGAGCCCTGCTGTGGTGTGTGTGTGTAATTGTTTGACTGTGTTTCTGTGTGTGTCAGGACGCTGTGTGTGCCGAGGCACCAGACGAGAGCATGTGTCTGAAGAACCCAGAATGCAGCTGGTGTGAGGGCCGCTGTCGGGAGTACCAACCCACCAACCCGGTAACACACCTATCCAACATCCTGCTTTTCCATCCCTTTTTCTCTATCTTCAACCCAAACCTCATCCATCTGTCCTCCCCATCCACCTTCTAACAACCTAACTTGACCATGGATAAAAACAATGTTTAACTGTCTCTCTCCAGTGTGGCAGCACAGGGTGCCTGGGCCTGGCTCGCTTCCTGTCTGACTGCCAGTCCTGCCTGGTGTTCAGTGGGGCTCCAGGTTCCCTGCCCCGCGCCCCCGGTGACTTCGGCTGGTGTGTCCAGAACGAGTCCTGCCTACCTGTGTCAGGTGAGATGCACAGAGGGAGGAGGGGAAATACAAATATCAAAAGCTAAAATGCATAGGAGAAAAAAGACATGAGGGACCATGCCTACTGCAGCCCTCATCCTCCACATACAACACCCATCTGCCAGTCACATTCTGTTAAAGGTCCCCAAAGCACACACATCCCTGGGTCGCTCCTCTTTTCAGTTCGCTGCGTTTCATCTCCATCTCTTCATTCAAAGAATCAATCATGGACGTTCTTACTTACAGTTGTGGCTGCTTCTTGTGATCTGTTGCTGTCTCTACCTTCTTGCCCTTTGTGCTGTTGTCTGTTCCCAATAATGTTTGTACCATGTTTTGTGCTGCTGCCATGTTGTGTTGCTACCATGCTGTGTTTTTATGTGTTGCTGCCATGTTGTTTTTATGCATTGCTACCATGCTATGTTGTCATTTTAGGTCTCTCTTTATGTAGTGTTGTGGTGTCTCTTGTCATGTGTGTTTTGTCCTATATTTGTTATTTATTTTTAATCCCAGCCCCTCTCCCCGCAGGGGACCATTTGCCTTCTGGTAGGCTGTCATTGTAAATAAGAATTTGTTCTCAACTGACTTGCCTAGTTAAATAAAGATGAAATGAAAAGTATTGTAAGATTGAGGTCTGGTACTGCGTGTGTTGTTTAATGAGCTCTCCCTCCCTCTCGGTATTGCAGATCAAAGTGCTTGCCGTGTGGACCAGATCTCAGGGGCGTACGGCTGGTGGGGGGAGCGCACCCGTTTCCTCACCTCCCTCCTTTCCTGTCGCACTGAGAACTATGTCCCGGGACTGCATCTGCTCACCTTCCAGCACCCCCGCAATGATTCCCAGCCTGACAAGGTACAGAGGCCCCGCCAAGTAGGGCTGCCAACATCGCAATACTACTATAACTGATTTTCCATGGCAAAAAGGAAAACACAAAGCAGACATAACTCTTTGGTCTTTTAAAAAACCTACTGTATGTAGATGATTGTGTGTTATAGCTTGGAAAATGAACTGAATTCTGGGTGACATCAGGCTGCTTGTTTCCAACATTAGGACTGTTTCCTCAGAACATTTACTCCGCTCCATGTTTTGTTTCATGCCACGATACCTCTGAGTATCAGTATACTGGTATTGTGACAACCCTACCGCCAAGTATTGTGGTCCTGTGTGGCTCGTGGGTTCGATTCCCTCACAAACACAACCAGTCATGATGTTTTCATCTGATTTGTCAAACAATCACTTCAAAGGGCTCCTTTTACTAGGCTACCCAGGCACATTCATCCACTCTCAACATAGTTCCAGCCTCCAAACAGTGCTGAATGGAAAGCGACATCTTTTACACAAAAAGTGTAATGACATTTGCCGATTATCATTAGGCAATAATTTCTGCATCCACTGCTGTCCTGGTGTCGGCCACTCAACTCTGGCTTGTCAAAATGTCAGTGTTCTCGTCGTACCACATCACATTGTGGAGTGTAGGCTAATACCACCCATTTATTTTCAAGTCCATTTGCAAATGTTTCATGCCTCTGACATGCGGTAATGAAAAATAATGGTGTAGTAGCCTACAGTTTTCTTGACATTTTGTTTGAATTATTATGATAGGCCTGTGTTTTACCGGTACGCATACCCCCACTTTATTTTGCTGGGACACCGTACCACCTTACTTTCTGGTATTACTGGTATTACCTCTACTTCTAGCTATACTGCGTCTCTAACGCCCCTCTAAGTACTTTCCCTCCTCCCACCCTGCTTAAGATACTGTGGGCTTCCCAAACTCTTATCTGACTGAATGTAGTGCTGCTGACTTCTGACATGTTGTACCTTGCTGTCTGTTGTAACACCTCCATCCAATCCCTCTTGAACCTCCACCCCTTCAGGTGTCCATCCTGCGCAGCACCTCCATCATCCTCAGCCCCACCACAGAGATGGACGTCACCCTGCAGTTCCGGGGCTTCATCCACCCCCTGTGGGGCGCCCCTCCACCTGCGCCCCCTCCCACCGAGACTGTTTCCATGTGGGCCCGGATACAAAGGCTACACTTTGAGGCCCGCATGGCTGCTGGACCCAACTCCCTGCAACTGGTGAGCGAGGGAGAGCGAGCGGGAGATGGGTGCTTACATTACACATTACACATTTTTTGAGAGATACGAGTAGATCCAGCCAGTAATTTGTTTTACTGAACTCTCTCACTCCCTCTTCCTCCTCCCCTCAGAAGGAGTTGGTAGGTCGTTGGGCAGCTCACCAGGAGAAGGAGACGAAGCTGCTGTCCCGTCCTGACATGGGTCGTCTGTTTCCCAACCTGACCCGAGGGAACCGCTACCTGGTCCAGGCTGAGGGATACCTCAACAACTCAGGCTCTGGACAGACTAGTGAGATGGCCTTGACCTGGAACAGAACCGCTCTGCCCGGCGGAAGTGTGAGTACCAGCTGACAATTACACATTTTATAAACAAAAGGTTTTCACAGTAATACTGAGGCTCAATACCCTTAACATCAATATCGAAGACGTTTGCTTCTCCCACTGCCTAGCTCTTTTTTTTGTTCTCATTTCTTTCTCTCTGTAGGAGATTTCCTTCCTGTTCTTGGAGCCATTCCGTTCTGGCTCTTGCTCGGGGTACCAGTCTTGCTTGGCGTGTCTGTCAGACCAGTCCTGTGGCTGGTGCCCATCTCTGGGCCGCTGTCTGTTCCGTGCGCTGCCTGACCTGGAGCCCTGCCCGGAGGACCAGGGGGGAGGGGAGCGCCACCTGCTGCTGGCCCCGCCACAATGCACCCTCTGTGAGGAGTACAGGGACTGCTCCGCCTGCACTCAGGTATTTAACATACAGAACACCTCACTGCCATTAGCTTCATAAAACAGATTTTTTATACTCCCCTTATAGATCTTGTAGACCTTTTGACTTTTATGATCTTTGGCCGACAGGACCCCTACTGTGAGTGGCAGATCAACTCCAGCAAGAAGGGTGACTACCAATGCAGCCGACGGGGAAGACTGGATGGATCCATTCGCGACCCAGAGGGGTGCCCTAAAGTCTGCAACCAGTGAGTACCCACTGTCAGGCACATCGTAATATAATGTTGCTTGGGGCAATTACTTCTAGGGTATGCATCTCTCTCTCACTCTCTCACTCTCTCTCACAGGAGGAGGACTTGTGGGGAGTGTCTGTCTAACTCCAGTCAGTGTGCGTGGTGTGAGTCGGCCCAGGCCTGCTTCTACTTCGCTGCCTACCTCACCAAGTATCCCTACGGAGAGTGCAGGGACTGGTATGACAGGTAAACCATTACAACCAATGAGCTGAACTCCTGTAGTCAGCAGTTTTAAAATGGAGGTTTAATCTTATTTCTCTTTCCTATTTGGAATCTATTATGTACCAACCGTTCAATAAACCTTTCTGTCTCCCTCTCCCTCCTTCCCCCAATCCTCTCTCCATCCCTTCCTCTATCCCTCTCTCCCCCACTCCAGTGTTCACTCAGTGCCCCAGTGTAAGCAGTGCTCAGCTCTGGTCACCTGTACAGACTGTCTCCAGACGTTTCAGTGCGGCTGGTGTGGAGACTACAACAACCCCACCATCGGCAGGTGTCTACGAGGAGACTGGGGAGGGATGGACGACCCCTCTGTGTATAACTGCAGTGTGGCTGTGGATGAAGTACGGGCTACCAGGTATGATGACCAGCAAACTACCACACTTCAAAATGCTTACTTACCCAGGTTTGACTTCAACTGAGGACAAGCCCACAAAACGGGCTGTGGTGAGGTAAAAACTAATTCTCTGAGCAGGTCCAGTGTAACTAATGCCTGCCTACACTGGATCTGCCTGTGAAGTTACCATGTCAATACCAGACCACCTCTCTGCATTAGGAGGTAATACTGAACCTTGTTATTCCTCCTCCCCCTCTAGTCCTGAGCCCCAGACCTTGGCCCCCCCGCGGCCCATGGAGATGGAGATGGAGCTGGAGCACCTGGAGGAGGGAGAGAGGGACCCAGTCTGGTCCTACCCCACCTGTCCCGATGTGGAGGAGTGCAGGCTGGGCCTCCACAGCTGCCACCCCTTCGCCACCTGCGTAAACACCCCCACCTCCTTTGAGTGCCACTGTGAGAGGGGCTACACCGGGGACGGCACCCTGCACTGCAACCAGACGTGAGAGAGGCTCACTCCCTGTCGCTCTTTCTTTTTCTCTCTCCCTCTCAATCATGACAAGCCCTTTTCCCTTCCACTAGCTTTTATAATGTCTCGTTCTCTGAATAACTCCATTCTCCTAAAGCTGACCTCTCTCTCTCTCTCTGCTCCAGTTGTTATAATGAGTGTCGTGAGGGCCAGTGCAGCGGCAGCCCGCGGTTCGAGTGTGAGTGTTCCCTGGGCTGGACATCTGACCCAGCCACCCTGGTGCTGAGCGGGGTGGAGTGTGACGTGGACTGTGGCTGTAACTTCCACAGCACCTGTATCACTGCCCCAGGCATCTGTGACCACTGCCAGGGTGAGACAGACATAAATATCAACCCATTCTAAGCCTTCCAAAAAAGGAACAATTTACAGAAACACCCCAAGATGACCAGAAAAACAACATATACAGTCGTGGCTAAACGTTTTGAGAATGATACAAATATACATTTCCACAAAGTCTGCTGCCTCAGTGTCTATAGATATTTTTGTCAGATGTTACTATGGAATACTGAAGTATAATTACAAGCATTTCATAAGTGTCAAAGGCTTTTATTGACAATTATATGAAGTTGATGCAAAGAGTCAATATTTGCAGTGTTGACCCTTCTTTTTCAAGACCTCTGCAATCCGCCCTGGCATGCTGTCAATTAACTTCTGGGCCACATCCTGACTGATGGCAGCCCATTCTTGCATAATCAATGCTTGGAGTTTGTCAGAATTTGTGGGGTTTTGTTTGTCCACCCGCTTCTTGAGGATTGACCACAAGTTTTCAAAGGGATTAAGGTCTGGGGAGTTTCCTGGCCATGGACCCAAAATATCGATGTTTTGTTCCCCGAGCCACTTAGTTATCACTTTTTCCTTATGGCAAGGTGCTACATCATGCTGGAAAAGGCATTGTTCATCACCAAACTGTTCCTGGATGGTTTGGAGAAGTT
Organism: Salmo salar; assembly: GCF_965601325.2. Taxonomy (NCBI): domain Eukaryota; kingdom Metazoa; phylum Chordata; class Actinopteri; order Salmoniformes; family Salmonidae; genus Salmo; species Salmo salar. The sequence goes on from NC_138292.1 coordinate 24,395,519, forward strand.
GCTCTCGGAGGATGTGTTGGTACCATTCCTTATTCATGGCTGTGTTCTTAGGCAAAATTGTGAGTGAGCCCACTCCCTTGGCTGAGAAGCAACCCCACACATGAATGGTCTCAGGATGCTTTACTGTTGGCATGACACAGGACTGATGGTAGCGCTCACCTGGTCTGCTCCGGTCAAGCTTTTTTCCGGATGCCCCAAACGATCGGAAAGGGCATTCATCAGAGAAAATGACTTTACCCCAGTCCTCAGCAGTCCAATCCCTGTACCTTTTGCAGAATATCAGTCTGTCCCTGATGTTTTTCCTGGAGAGACGTGGCTCCAAAAGTCTTCTGCCTGCTGCCATTCCTTAGCAAGCTCTGTACTGGTGGTGCCCCGATCCCGCAGCTGAATCAACTTTAGGAGACTGTCCTGGTGCTTGCTGGACTTTCTTCGGCGCCCTGAAGCCTTCTTCACAACAATTGAACCGCTCTCCTTGAAGTTCTTGATGATCTGATAAATGGTTGATTTAGGTGCAATCTTACTGGCAGCAATATCCTTGCCTGTGAAGCCCTTTTTGTGCAAAGCAATGATGACGGCACGTGTTTCCTTGCAGGTAACCATGGTTGACAGAGGAAGAACAATGATTCCACGCACCACGCTCCTTTTGAAGCTTCCAGTCTGTTATTCGAATCAATCAGCATGACAGAGTGATCTCCAGCCTTGTCCTCGTCAACACTCACACCTGTGGTAACGAGAGAATCACTGACATGATGTCAGCTGGTCCTTTTGTGGCAGGGCTGAAATGCAGTGGAAATGTTTTTGGGGGATTCAGCTCATTTGCATGGCAAAGAGGGACTTTGCAGTTAATTGCAATTTATCTGATCACTCTTCATAACATTCTGGAGTATATGCAAATTGCCATCATACAACCTGAGGCAGCAGACTTTGTGAAAATGTACATTTGTGTCATTCTCAAAACTTTTGGCCACGACTGTAGTTTATTAATTTCAAAAGTTATAATTTTCTCTAATTAGTTAATGTGCTCTCCGTTCTCCCTTCTCCTCAGATTGGACAATGGGTCTCCAGTGTGAGCACTGTCGACCAGGGAGTTTTGGTTCTGCGCTGGCCGGGGGCGGGGGCTGTGTGCCCTGCCAGTGTAACGGCCATGGAGGCCCCCTCCTGGGCTACTGCCACAATCAGACAGGCCAATGCTACTGCACACACCACACCCAGGGACCACACTGTGAATCCTGCTTGCCTGGATACTACGGAGACCCCAGGTGAGGGGGACAGACAATGGACTCTGGATGGATGGATTTATTATCCCCAGTGAGGAAATTAGTTTTGCAGCATTACAAGGGGCAAATAATAGGCATTCTGTAAATGATCTGTTTTATAGAACAGTATGTGTACTGTGCATCAGCAACTAGTTGCTATGTGCTCTGTAATTAAGAACCTGCTTACTATTGTGGCTAATTTCTCTATTACCAAATGAGGAGAAACAAACTTCACACACCAGTCAGAGTTATACTTAAACTGCAATAGTTAACAGAATACTCTATTCTGTCGAATAAAACAACCATTATAATACAATACAAGCATTATAACATAATCTTGCAATTTCCACGACACTATACATTTGAATGTTTGACTTTTTCTCACTTAATGCATATCACTTATATAACTCTCTCTTCCTCAGGAATAATGGCACCTGTTTCCGTCAGTGTCAGGGGCGCTCTGTGATCCTGTCCCACCAGTCACCCCTCTCTGAGCTCCCCATCTCGTCCTCCATGGGGTGGCGAGGGGGAGTCGGGGGGAAGGGGGGACTCTCCCACTGTCTGTGGGTCCTGTCTGTCTCTGAGAACCTGGCCCCCTGTGTGCCGGGCGAGCTGTGCCCTCCTGTGGCTCTCACCCTGCACCCAGACTCCTACACACAGTGCACTGTGAGTACTAACCACACACACTAACTCCTACAACAGACTGATGTTTATTGTGCTGTAGTGAACAGAGCCACCAGCATTCCCATGGCCTGAGATGTATTTTCTGTCTCTCACACACAGAGCTCCTACGTTTACGTGTTTGACGGCCTGCCTCGTTTCTTGAGCAACGGGGTGGTGCACTCGGACCACAACCTGATTGGCGCATTCTGTGGGACGACCCGGACTCAGCCAATCACAGTGGAGGCCACTTCAGGTTAAAACTAGTCATTTTTTTTAAAGTTTTAAAATAAAGTTTTTCTCCAACTTATTTTCTGACTGTAAATATCATGAGTAGTATTGAAAGATTCCCTCTCTGATCCCTCTGTTTTTCTCTCTCCCAGGTGTGATCTCTGTCTACTTTGAAGCCAACGTCTCGTCCGACCGTCCTCAGGGTTTCAACGCCTCCTTCTGGGTGCGGCGCTGTCGCCAGGGTTCTGAGGCGGGGGAGGATGGGTCACCCGTATGCCAGGGAGGGGCGCAGTGCAGCGGGGGGCTGTGCCAGTGTACTCCGGGGTATGGGGGACCGTACTGCGACAGGCCCCTCTGTCCCGGGGGCTGTGGGCTAGCAGAGGGCCGAGGCTCCTGCAACTTGGTGAGAGGGACTGAACAGTAGCACTGTTACTGCAAGACAGTGTGAATGCTCATTGTTGTTTTGTTGGTGTTTTGATGTTTTCCTCTTTGTTTATCCTGTTCCTATATATTGCAGTCTCTTGTGTGTCTCTGTTAACCCTCTCTCTCTCTCTCTCTATGTGTACGTTTTAGTCTCTGGGAGTGTGTGTGTGTGCAGACGGTTGGGGTGGCTCTGACTGCTCCACCCCTCTGGACTCCAGCAGCCTAGTTTGGGAAACCCTACTGGACACACAGCTCACAGCGGTAAGAACAAGGACACACATATATAAAAACACTCCCACCACAGAGTGTCACAGTGTTAAACTTCCCCCTCCCTCCACAGAACCAGGCCCACAGGTTCCTCCACCGGATGGGCCATTCTCTAGTGTCTGGGCCCCAGGGGAACCTCTGGATGTATGGAGGCCTCTCTCTCTCAGAGGGCATCCTGGGAAACGTCTACAGGTGGGGGGGATGACTTTTTAATAGCTGTGTTTTTATTAACGTTCATTTAAAGATGCCTTTTATGAGACAGCAATTTTTTGTTGTTGTAATTGTTTGAAATTACCAGTAATTCATATCAGTTAGTTTCTCTGTATGTCTCTCTTCCCTCTGTGTTGATTGGTGGGTTCAGGTACTCTGTGTTGGAGCGGCGCTGGACTCAGATGCTGACCAGCTCAGTGGAGGAAGGCTCCACCCCCAGCCCCCGCTACCACCATGCCTCTGCCCTTCTGGCCAGTCACGAGCCTCTCTCCGACGCCCAGGGAGCCACTCACAACCTCATGCTGGTGGTGGGCGGTGTCACGCAGAAGGGCGTCGCCATGGATACATGGAGCCTCAACCTCAGCAGTCTGGTGTGGAGACAGCACAAGGTTAGAGTTGGTTTGTTTAGTTTTAATAATCCACCATCTTGCCTTACTTGGGAAAATATATGAACAAAAAAACACTAAACATAAAATATTGGTAGTTAACTGTCAGCCTACACCCCACGATTCAATTTACTATAGACTTGTTCTATGTAACCAATTAGTCTGTGTCCTCTTCCCCCACAGAGCTCAGTGCTGCCACCGGTGGCAGGTCATACTCTAACGGTGCGTCGGGACACCTCTATGCTGCTCATCGGAGGTTACTCTCCAGAGAACGGCTTCAACCATCACCTGCTGGAGTTCAACATCCACTCTGGCAACTGGACCGTCACCCCCCACACCGGCACACCTCCTACAGGTCAGAAGGACCTCCACCTGCACTCATTAACTCACTTAGTACCTGCCAATCTGGAAAGTCCATACTCAGCTTTCGTGGAACCTCTCCCACTAAGTAGGCATAGAATATAAAGATTGAGGTGCATCCATTATGGTTGGAGCAAAGAGTTATTTCTGACACCATGAACTGTAAACTGCTGTCCCTTATGATGTTGCATGATTTACCAGTCTGTTGATTAACCCTTAACCCTCCCGTGTTGCCTCTTGACTGACTCCTGTGTGTCCTGTCCTCTCTTCAGGTCTGTATGGCCACTCGGCTGTGTACCACGAGCAGACGGACGCCGTGTACGTGTTCGGAGGCTACCGCTTCCACGTGGAGACAGTGGAGCCCTCAGGAGAGCTCTACAGTCTCTACTATGCCAACCTCACCTGGTCCCTACTGGTCCCCTCACAGGGGAATAAGGTAGGTAGTACCACGGCAGCTTTACCACGAGAACATGCTTCTTTCACAACTAGCTAACCGGTATTTAAACAGCTTTTACATGTTCCCAGGCTGGTCTTAATTGATGACATCGTCATTATATCGTAACAATTATTCTTAAATGAACACGTTCTTTTTTCTTTCTCCCTCGCTTACTTTCTCCCTCTCTCTCCCCAGCCCCTGTCTCGTTTCTTCCACGCTGCAGCCCTGATAAAAGACACTATGGTGATCGTGGGAGGGAGGACAGGAGTGGAGGACTACAGCAACACAGTGTCTCTGTACCAGATCAACTGTAACACCTGGATACAGCCAGGTAACTGTGTGACTGACACTACATGTGACTAGCCAAAACACTGCATATATGCTCAGTTTGATGATGATGTGGAGATTATCCTAACGTTTCTCCCTTCCTCTCTCTCAGACTCGGCGGTGGGCGAGCCGGTTAACCGTTCAGTCTCTCTGGCCATGGTGGGCTGGGGTGGGCGGCTGTTCCTCTCTGGGGGGTTCAACGGGGTCACCCTGGGGCGTCTCCTCACCCTGACCCTTCCCTCTGACCCCTGTGCCTTGCTGCCCACGCCCGAGGCCTGCAACACCACCACAGGCAGCTGTGTCTGGTGCAGGGGCACCTGCGCCGCCTCCGATACCGCTGAGAGGTACAGCTATGGTTATCATGGGAATGATGTTGTTTCCAAGTTGTTGACTGTCTTTTATTTTGGAGGTGTTTCTTGGGGTTGTCACTTTGTGTAATCATGTTTATTCTTTCCCTATCTCAGAATTAGTGACAAACTATCCCTTCTCTACCTCTTTATGGTGTGTTGTCCCACTCTCTCAGACTGGGCTGTTCCATTGGTCAGTCTCCCTGCTCCCCCACCCCTCGTTTACCAGACCAGTGTCGCAGACTGAAGACCTGCAGCGAGTGTCTGGCACGCCACCCCAGGACCTTCTCTAGCCCCTCACAGGTAATACACACACGCAAACGCACACAAACACCAGCTCAGACAGTACACACACACACTAACCTCCCCTCTCTGTCAGTCCCAGTCTGCTCTGCAGTGTAAGTGGTGCACCAACTGTCCAGAGGGAGCATGCATCAGCAGTACAGTCAGCTGCACCTCCGAACACGACTGCAGGATCAACCAGAGAGAGATCTTCCTGTCCAGCAACTGTACTGAGACCAGCTGTGAGGCCTCCGACTGCCCCAAGTGCACCGCCTCAGGGAAGTGCATGTGGACACGCCAGTTCAAACGCACCGGTGAGAGACACCGCCATTCACCTTCTATTGCTAGGGACAGGAGTCTTGGGTTGACCACTAGACTAAGTTGTGGCTGGAACTGAGAACCACTCTCTTACATCTTGTTGCGGTTCCTCCAGGCGAGACCAGGCGCATCCTGAGTGTGAACCCCACCTACGACTGGACGTGCTTCAGCTACGCCCTGCTCAACGTGTCCCCCATGCAGGTGGAGTCCTCCCCCCCTCTGCCCTGCCCGCCCCCCTGCCACCACCTCAGCACTTGCAGCCTCTGCCTGGGCTCCCGGGGCTCAGACGGGGGCTGGCAGCACTGTATGTGGAGCATGGCACTGCAGCAGGTAAGACGGAGACAGACTGTGTGTGGGTGGCGGGTAGGGGCATATCTGTGTCTATTTTTTGCCAAAAATATATTTCTGCATTGTAGCTTAAAAAATGAACAAGACTATGTTTCTGTCCTCCCTTCCCCCTCTCCTCTCCTCCAGTGTGTGAGTCCGTCCTTCGTGCCTCTGCGCTGTGAGGCGGGTCAGTGTGGTCGTCTGCTGTCTGGTGGGGACTCCTGCTCCCCCCAGTGCGCCCAGCTCACCCAGTGCTCTCAATGCATCGCCTGGCCCCAGTGTGGCTGGTGTGCTGCCCGGGGGGGCAACGGGGCTGGACGCTGCCAGCAGGGAGGCCTCGACGGTGAGGGGAACAGAATTGAGTAGACCTTGAGAATATCCTTTTATAGGATAGAATAATAGATCCTCATCCTATGTATGTATGTATGTATGTATGTATGTATGTATGTATGTATGTATGTATGTATGTATGTATGTATGTATGAATACAATATGAGCTTTATAGAATGCAACTTTATTGTCCTTCATTTAGTGTTATATTCTCTACTCCCGATAACTATTTCAAGTTACCTCTTCTCACTTTCCCCTGTGTGTGTGTCAGGTGTGAGTGAGGGAGTGTGTCCCCAGAGGAACAGCAGCTGGTCCTTCCTCCACTGCCCAGAGGAGGATGAGTGTGCCAACGGCAACCACCACTGTAACATCACCCAGGACTGCCATGACCTGACCCAGGGATACCACTGCACCTGCAAGCAGGGCTACGTTCTCAGCCGGTAGGAAGGCACACGTCACAATCATCATTAACGGCAGAAGTAGCAGCACTTGGATACCTCCGCAGCAATACACACACAACCTCATCATCACAATCATCAGTACTACCACTCCACCTGTCCTGTAAACATTCAGTTGGTATACATGCATAGTATCCTGAAAAGGTTCTACAGCTGTACCATTGAGATCATCTTGACTGGCTGCATCACTGCTTGGTATGGCAATAGCACCGACCTCGATCGCATGGTGCTACAAAGGGTTGTGCGGACAGCCCAGTACGTCACTGGGGCCGAGTTCCCTGCCATCCAGGACATCTATATCAGGAGGTACGGAAGGAAGGCCCGGAAAATTGTTAAAGACTCCAACCATAGACTATTCTCTCTGCTTCCGCACAGCAAGCGGTACCGATGCATCAGGTCTGACACCAACAGGCTCGTAAACAGCTTCTATCCCCAAACAATAAGCCTGATAATTAGCTAACAGAATAGCTACACAGACTGAGTTTGTCTTGGATCTTTATTGACCTCTTATTTCAATATTTGCACTGTCTCTATGCACACTCACAGGGCCCTACACACTCACACACTGTCACTCCAACACACTCACACACTGTCACTCCAACACACTGTCACTCCAACACACTCACACACTGTCACACCAACACACTCACACACTGTCACTCCAACACACTGTCACTCCAACACACTCACACACTGTCACTCCAACACACGCACACAAACACTCACTCCATCATCTGCTCACTCACACATTATATGCACATACATTTATACTGACTCTACACACCCGCCCACTCACTCACATACAAGCTGCTGCTAATCTGTTTATCTTATATCCTGTTGCCTAGTCAGTCACCTTACCCCTGTACATATCTCCTAGATCCTAGTGCCGCTTTTGATACCATCGATCACCACATTCTTTTGGAGAGATTGGAAACCCAAATTGGTCTACATGGACAAGTTCTGGCCTGGTTTAGATCTTATCTGTCGGAAAGATATCAGTTTGTCTCTGTGAATGGTTTGTCCTCTGACAAATCAATTGTAAATTTTGGTGTTCCTCAAGGTTCCGTTTTAGGACCACTATTGTTTTCACTATATATTTTACCTCTTGGGGATGTCATTCGAAAACATAATGTTAAATTTCACTGCTATGCGGACGACACACAGCTGTACATTTCAATGAAACATGGTGAAGCCCCAAAATTGCCCTCGCTAGAAGCCTGTGTTTCAGACATAAAGAAGTGGATGGCTGCAAACTTTCTACTTTTAAACTCGGACAAAACAGAGATGCTTGTTCTAGGTCCCAAGAAACAAAGAGATCTTCTGTTAAATCTGACAATTAATCTGGATGGTTGTACAGTCGTCTCAAATAAAACTGTGAAGGACCTCGGCGTTACTCTGGACCCTGATCTCTCTTTTGAAGAACATATCAAGACTGTTTCAAGGACAGCTTTTTTCCATCTACGTAACATTGCAAAAATCAGAAACTTTCTGTCCAAAAATGACGCAGAAAAATTAATCCATGCTTTTGTTACTTCTAGGTTGGACTACTGCAATGCTCTACTTTCCGGCTACCCGGATAAAGCACTAAATAAACTTCAGTTAGTGCTAAATACGGCTGCTAGAATCCTGACTAGAACCAAAAAATTTGATCATATTACTCCAGTGCTAGCCTCCCTACACTGGCTTCCTGTTAAGGCAAGGGCTGATTTCAAGGTTTTACTGCTAACCTACAAAGCATTACATGGGCTTGCTCCTACCTATTTTTCCGATTTGGTCCTGCCGTACATACCTACACGTACGCTACGATCACAAGACGCAGGCCTCCTAATTGTCCCTAGAATTTCTAAGCAAACGGCTGGAGGTAGGGCTTTCTCCTATAGAACTCCATTTTTATGGAATGGTCTGCCTACCCATGTGAGAGACGCAGACTCAGTCTCAATCTTTAAGTCTTTACTGAAGACTTATCTCTTCAGTAGGTCCTATGATTAAGTATAGTCTGGCCCAGGAGTGTGAAGGTGAACGGAAAGGCTGGAGCAACGAACCACCCTTGCTGTCTCTGCCTTGCCGGTTCCCCTCTCTCCACTGGGATTCTCTGCCTCTAACCCTATTACAGGGGCTGAGTCACTGGCTTACTGGTGTTCTTCCATGCCGTCCATGGGAGGGGTGCGTCACTTGAGTGGGCTGAGTCACTGACGTGGTCTTCCTGTCTGGGTTGGCGCCCCCCCCCTTGGGTTGTGCCGTGGCGGAGATCTTTGTGGGCTATACTCGGCCTTGTCTTAGGACGGTAAGTTGGTGGTTGGAGACATCCCTCTAGTGGTGTGGGGGCTGTGCTTTGGCAAAGTGGGTGGGGTTATATCCTGCCTGTTTGGCCCTGTCCGGGGGTTTCATCGGATGGGGCCACAGTGTCTCCTGATCCCTCCTGTCTCAGCCTCCAGTATTTATGCTGCAGTAGTTTGTGTCGGGGGGCTAGGGTCAGTCTATTACATCTGGAGTATTTCTCTTGTCTTATCCGGTGTCCTGTGTGAATTTAAATATGCTCTCTAATTCTCTCTTTCTCTCTTTCTTTCTTTCTCTCGGAGGACCTGAGCCCTAGGACCATGCCTCAGGACTACCTGGTATGATGACTCCTTGCTGTCCACCTGGCCGTGCTGCTGCTCCAGTTTCAACTGTTCTGCCTGCGGCTATGGAACCCTGACCTGTTCACCGGACGTGCTTGTTGCACCCTCGACAACTACTATGATGATTATTATTTGACCATGCTGGTCATTTATGAACATTTTAACATCTTGACCATGTTCTGTTATAATATCCACCCGGCACAGCCAGAAGAGGACTGGCCACCCCTCATAGCCTGGTTCCTGTCTAGGTTTCTTCCTAGGTTTTTGGCCTTTCTAGGGAGTTTTTCCTAGGGAGTTTTTCCTAGCCACCGTGCTTCTTTCACATGCATTGCTTGCTGTTTGGGGTTTTAGGCTGGGTTTCTGTACAGCACTTTGAGATATCAGCTGATGTACGAAGGGCTATATAAATAAATTTGATTTGATATCTACCTCCATCACTCCAGTATCCCTGCACATGTAAATATGGTATTGGAACAGACTTTTTAAATATTTCTTGTGTATAGTATCCTTATTGCTTACTTTATTGTGTATTTCATATTTCTTATTTCTCATGTTTTTTTCTAGTAATACATTGATTATTGCATTGTTTGGTTTTGAGTTTGCAAGAAAGGCATTTCGCTGTACTTGTGCATGTGACATTAAAACTTGGAAACAAACAGAGCTACAAATTCAGTAGACATACATACATACATACATACATACATACATACATACATACATACATACATACATACATACATACATACATACATACATACATACATACATACATAGTATCCGTTTAAGTTGCTCCTCTTTCTCTCTACTCCCTCTCTGCAGTGTGTCAGGCCAGTGTGAGCCGGTGTGTGCTCAGGGCTGTGTCAACGGGACCTGTGTGTCCCCGGGAGTGTGTCAGTGTCACTTTGGCTTTGTGGGGGACAACTGCTCGTCTCAGTGTCGCTGTAACAAACACAGCAACTGTAAAGGAGTGTCTGAGCCTGACAAGTGTCTGGAGTGTAAAAACAACACTATGGTGAGTGGGGCAGACACACACACACACACACACACACATACACACATATATATATATATATATATATATATACACATACATACATACATACATACATACATACATACATACATACATACATACAATCACGTGCTGAAATACTGTGTGATTGTGTATATATATATATATATATATATATATATATATATATATATATATATATATATATATATATATATATATATATATATATATATATAACTGTAAGATTATGCATGTCACAGCCCAATGTGTATCTTGAGTGCCAAAACACTAGTGACACACTGGTGCTGATCCCAGGTCAGATTCTCAGTTCATTCAGTGTATCAAATACTGATGTTTGTGGCTCTCTCTCCCCTGTTCCAGGGTGATCACTGTGAGAAGTGTAAGCCCCTGTATGTGGGATCGGCGGTGGGTGGGGGGACGTGCCGCCCCTGTCGGGAGTTCTGCAGGGGGAACAGCGCAGTGTGTCTGTCCCGGGATGAACTCAAGAGGGCGCTAGACCACCCCCAAGACCACCCTCTGGACCCAGTCAGCGTAAGTGACTCACTGTCTGTTTTACTTCATTTATATGTTCTTTCCAACTTGCTTTGAGTTTATTAATGGATTACTTTGGATCTGATCAACAACCTCTTTTGTGGTCATATCAAATTTTATTAGTCACATGCGCCGAATACAACAGGTGTGGACCTTTACAGTGAAATGCTTACTTACAAGCTCCTAACCAACCATGCAGTTTAAAAAAATACGGATAAGAAATAAAAGTAACAAGTAATTAAAGAGATTTATGTGCAAGCTAGAAACTCACTGTGTAGGAACAGGTATACCATCTTGGATGTCATTTAACTGCAATTATCTTGTTGAACTCCCTCTCCATTATCAGATTATTCAGTGGGTGTCGGAGGGTCCTACAGAGGACTCCGCGGTTTGTGTGAGCTGCCAGAACAACAGCGTGGGGGACAAGTGTGAGAGCTGCCTCAGCGGTTACTTCCTATTGCAGGGGAACTGTGACAAGTGAGTAGTGATTCCTTTCAAATGAACCTCTAGCCACATCTAATTCACTTGTAATCAGTGGTGGAAAAAATACTAAAATCTCATACTTGAGTAAAGATATCTTAATAGAAAATGACTCAAGTAAAAGTGAAAGTCACCCAGTAAAATACTACTTGAGTAAAAGTCTAAAAGTATTTGGTTTTAAATATACCTAAGTATCGATAGTAAATGTAGTTGCTAAAATATACTTAATTATCAAAAGTAAAAGTATGAATAAGTTTACATTTCTTATATTAAGCAAACCAGATGGCACAATTTTCTTTTTTTCTTTTATTTACGGATAGCCAGGGTCACACTCCAACACTCAGACATCATTTAAAAAAGCATTTGTGTTTAGTGAGTCTGTCCGGTCAGAGGCAGTAGGGATGACCAGAGATGTTCTCTTGATAAGTGTGTGAAATTGGACAATTTTCGGTCCTGCTAAGCATTCAAAATGTAACGAGTACTTTTGAGTGTCGGGGAAAATGTATGGTGTAAAAAGTCAATTTTCTTTAGGAATGTAAAAGTAAAAGTTGTCAAATATAAATAGTAAAATACAGATACCACAAAAAAATACTTAAGTAATACTTTAACTTCAGTACTTTACACCACTGCTTAATGGATGAAAGGGACATGGAGCCATATTTTGGTGTTCACACCCATCCGAATCAAATCAGTTTATTTGTCACGTGCACCAAATACAACAGGTGCACCAAATACAACAACCTTACAGTGAAATACTTACTTACAGGCTCTAACCAACAGTGCAATTTCTAAGTAAAAAAAGGTATTCGGTGAACAATAGATGAGTGAAGAAATAAAAACAACAGTAAAAAAGACAGTGAAGAATAACAGTAGCGAGGCTACATACAGGCACCGGTTAGTTGGGCTGATTTGAGGTAGTATGTACATGTAGGTATGATTAAAGTGACTATGCATATATGATAAACAGAGAGTAGCAGTAGCATAAGAGGGGTTGGCGGGTGGTGGGTGGGTGGACACAAATCAGATAGTCCGGGTAGCCAATGTGTGGGGGCACCGGTTAGTCAGGCTGATTGAGGTAGTATGTACATGAATGTATAGTTAAAGTGACTATGCATATATGATAAACCGAGAGTAGCAGCAGCATAAAAGTGGGGTTGGGGAGGGGCACAATATGCAAATAGTCCGGGTAGCCATTTGATTACCTGTTCAGGAGTCTTATGGCTTGGGGGTAAAAACTGTTGAAGTCTTTTGGTCCTAGACTTGACACTCCGGTACCGCTTGCCATGCGGTAGTAGAGAGAACAGTCTGTCTATGACTGGGGTGGCTGGGGTCTTTGACAATTTTTAGGGCCTTCCTCTGACACCGCCTGGTGTAGAGGTCCTGGATGGCAGGCAGCTTAGCCCCAGTGATGTACTGGGCCGTACGCACTACCCTCTGTAGTACCTTGCGGTCGGAGGCCGAGCAGTTGCAGTACCAGGCAGTGATGCAACCAATCAGGATGCTCTCGATGTTGAAGCTGTAGAACATTTTGATGATCTGAGGACCCATGATGAATCTTTTTAGTTTCCTGAGGGGAAATAATTTATATATATATATATATATATATATATAATCAAATCTATTTAGTCTCAAATAAATAATGAAACATGTTCAATTTGGTTTAAAACAGGCAAAAACAAAGTGTTGGAGAAGAAAGTAAAAGTGCAATATTTGCCATGTAAAAAAGCTAACGTTTAAGTTCCTTACTCAGAACATGAGAACATATGAAAGCTGGTGGTTCCTTTTAACATGAGTCTTCAATATTCCCAGGTAAGAAGTTTGAGGTTGTAGTTATTATAGGACTATTTCTCTCTATACTATTTGTATTTCATATACCTTTGACTATTGGATGTTCTTATAGGCACTATAGTATTGCCAGCCTAATCTCGGGAGTTGATAGGCTTGAAGTCATAAACAGCACAATGCTTGAAGCACAGCGAAGAGCTGCTGGCAGATGCGGGAAAGTGCTGTTTGAATGACTGCTCACGAGCCTGCTCCTGCCTACCACTACTCAGTCAGACTGCTCTATCAAATATCAAATCATAGACTTAATTATAATATAATAACACACAGAAATACGAGCCTTAGGTCATTAACTTCTATGGGCTACGTGGGACGCTAGCGAGTGAACACAGCCAGTGAAATATCAGGGCGGCAAATTCAAAACAACAAAATCTCATAATTCAAATTTATCAAACGTACAACTATTTTACACCATTTTAAAGATACACTTGTCCTTAATCCAACCACATTGTCCGATTTCAAAAAGGCTTTACGGCGAAAGCATAAAGTTAGATTATGTTAGGACAGAGCGTCAACAAGAAAAACCACACAGCCATTTTCTAAGCAGGAGAGGGGTCACAAAAAACAGAAATACAGCTAAAATTAAGCACTAACCTTTGACGTTCTTCATCAGATGACACTCCTAGGACTCAATGTTACACAATACATGTATGTTTTGTTCGAAAAAGTTCATATTTATATTTAAAAAAAAACATTTTACATTAGTGCGTGATGTTCAGAAAATATTTTGCCTCAAACTTCCGGTGAATTAGCACAACAATTTACAAAAATACTCATTATAAACATTGATAAAATATTAAACTGTTATTCAAAGAATTATAGATAAACATCTCCTTAATGCAACCGCTGTGACAGATTTCAAAAAAGCTTCACGGGGAAAGCACACTTTGCAATAATCTGAGTACGGCACTCAGAAAAATACATCAGGCAATACAGATACCCGCCATTTCGGAGTCATCTAAAATCATAAATAGCATTATAAATATTCACTTACCTTTGATCTTCATCAGAAGGCACTTCCAGGAATCCCAGATCCACAATAAATGTTGTTTTGTTCGATGAAGTCCATAATTTATGTCCAAATACCTCCGTTGTTTGCGCGTTCAGTAAGCTACTCCAAATGTAGGAAGCGCGCCGAAAATTTCACCACGATCAATCTTTAGGCCCTTTTTAACATAAAACGTCAATAATATTCCAACCAGACGATTCCAGCGTCTTGAAAAATGTTATGGAACACATGTTATGGAACACAGCACATCACGTGAACGCGCGCCAATGAACTCATGTCATTTTCTGAGTCACCAGCTTCCCGGCATTCTTGTTCGCTCTCTGTTCACTGCAAAAGCCTGAAACAAGGTTCTTAAGACTGTTGACATCTAGTGGAAGCCTTAGGAAGTGCAAAATGAACCCTAAGTCGCTGTGTGTTAGATAGGCAATGACTTGAAAAGACTACAAGCATCAGATTTCCCACTTCCTGGTTGGATTTTTCTCAGGTTTTTGCCTGCCATATGAGTTCTGTTATACTCACAGACATCATTCAAACCGTTTTAGAAACTTCAGAGTGTTTTCTATCCAAATCGACTAATAATATGCAAATATTTGACTGGGCCCGAGTATTAGGCAGTTTACTCTGGGCACGCATTTAATCCGAAATCGAAAATACTGCCCCCTATACCTTAAGTTAATATGGTCAAATCCGAAAACTATAATTTCGAAAAACAAAACGTTTATTCTTTCAGTGAAATACGGAACCGTTCCGTATTTTATCTAACGGGTGGCATCCCTAAGTCTAAATATTGCTGTTACATTGCACAACCTTCAATGTTATGTCATAATTATGTACAATTCTGGCAAATTAATTACAGTCTTTGTTAGGAAGAAATGGTCTTCACACAGTTCGCCAGGCAGCCCAAACTGCTGCATATACCCTGACTCTGCTTGCACAGAACGCAAGAGAAGTGACACAATTTCCCTAGTTAAAAGAAATTCATGTTAGCAGGCAATATTAACTAAATATGCAGGTTTAAAAATATATACTTGTGTATTGATTTTAAGAAAGGCATTGATGTTTATGGTTAGGTACACATTGGTGCAACGATAGTGCTTTATCCGTGAATGAGATTGTTAAATCATCACCCGTTTGGCGAAGTAGGCTGTGATTCGATGATAAATTAACAGGCACCGCATCGATTATATGCAACGCAGGACAAGCTAGTTAACCACACATGGTTGATGATATTACTAGTTTAACTAGTGATTATGTTAAGATTTGATTGTTTTTTATAAGATAAGTTTAATGCTAGCTAGCAACTTACCTTGGCTCCTTGCTGCACTCGCGTAACAGGTAGCCAGCCTGCCACGCAGTCTCCTTATGGAGTGCAATGTAATAGGCCATAATCGGTGTCCAAAAATGCAGATTACCGATTGTTATGAAATCTTGAAATCGGCCTAATTAATCGGCCATTCCGATTAATCGGTTGACCTCTAGTTTGGACCATTTTAGTTTGTTGGTGATGTGAACACCAAGGAACTTGAAGCTCTCAACCTGCTCCACTACAGCCCCGTCGAAATGGGGGCGTGCTCGGTCTTCCTTTTCTTGTAGTACACAATCATCTCCTTAGTCTTGATTACATTGAGGGATAGGTTGTTATTCTGGCACCACCCGACCAGGTCTCTGACCTCCCTATAGGCTGTCTCATTGTTGTGTCGTCTGCAAACTTAATGATGGTGTTGGAGTCGTGCCTGGCCACGCCTTTCAAAGCACTTCATGCTATGGACTTGAGTGCTACGGGTCTGTTGTCATTTAGGCATGTTACCTTAGTGCTCTTGGGCACAGGGACTATGGTGGTCTGCTTGAAACATGTTGGTATTACAGACTCAATCATGTTGAAAATGTCAGTGAAGACACCTGCCAGTTGGTCAGCACATGCCCAGAGCACACGTCCTGGTAATCCGTCTGGCCCCGCAGCATTGTGTATGTTGACCTGTTTAAAGGTCTTACTCACGTCGGCTACGGAGAGCATGGTCACACAGTCGTCCGGAACAGCTGATGCTCTCATGCATGCCTCAGTGTTGCTTGCCTCGACGCAAGCATAGAAGTGATTTAGCTCGTCTGATAGGCTCGTGTCACTGGGCAGCTCGCGGCTGTGCTTCCCTTTTGTAGTATGTAATAGTTTGCAAGCCCTGCCACATAAGACGAGCATCAGAGCCGGTGTAGTACGATTCAATCTTAGCCCTGTATTGACGCTTTGCCTGTTTGATGGTTCATCGGAGGGCATAGCAGGATTTCTTATAAGATTCTGGGTTAGAGTCCCGCTCCTTGAAAGCGACAGCTCTACCCTTTAGCTCAGTGCGAATGTTGCCTGTAATCCATGGCTTCTGGTTGGGGTATGTACGTACAGTCACTGTGGGGACGACATCCTCGACGCACTTATTGATAAAGCCAGTGACTGATGTG
The DNA here is from genome assembly GCF_965601325.2 of Salmo salar. Lineage (NCBI taxonomy): Eukaryota > Metazoa > Chordata > Actinopteri > Salmoniformes > Salmonidae > Salmo > Salmo salar. Next base: position 24,412,101 of record NC_138292.1, read on the forward strand.
GTGTACTCCTCAATGCCATCGGAAGAATCCCGGAACATGCTCCAGTCTGTGATAGCAAAACAGTCCTGTAGTTTAGCATCTGCTTCATCTGACCACTTTTTTTATAGACCGAGTCACTGGTGCTTCCTGCTTTAATTTTTGCTTGTAAGCAGGAATCAGGAGGATAGAGTTGTGGTCAGATTTACCAAATGGAGGGAGAGCTTTGTATGCTTCTCTGTGAGTGGAGTACAGGTGATCTAGAATTGTTTTCCCTCTGGTTGTACATTTAACATGTATGATAGAAATGAAGTGGAACTGATTTAAGTTTCCCTGCATTAAAGTCACCGGCCACTAGGAGCACCGCCTCTGGGTGAGCAGGTTTCCTGTTTGCTTATTTCCTTATACAGCTCATTGAGTGCGGTTTTAGTGGCAGCATCCGTCTGTGGTGGGAAATAAACAGCCACGAAAAGTATAGCTGAAAACTCGCTTGGCAAATAGTGTGGTCTGCAATTTATCATAAGATACTCTACTTCAGGCGAGCAAAATCTAGAGACTTCCTTTGATTTCGTGCACCAGCTGTTGTTTACAAATATGCACAGGCCGCCCCCCCTCGTCTTACCGGAGTGTGCTGTTCTATCTTGCCGGTGCAGCGTATATCCCGCTAGCTGAATATCCATGTCATCATTCAGCCACGATTCCGTGAAACATAATATATTACAGTTTTGTGTCCTGTTGGTAGGATATTCGTGATCGTACCTCGTCTAATTTTTTGTCCAATGATTGCACGTTGGCGAGTAATATTGACGGTAACGGCAGCTTTCCCACTCGCTTTCTGCGGATCCTTACGAGGACACCGCTCTGTGTCCTCTGTACTTGCATCTCTTCCTCTTGCCAATAACGGGGATGTTGGCCTTGTCAGGTGTTCGGAGTATGTCCTGTCTTTGTCTAATCCAAGGTGAGTGATTGCTGTCCTGATATCCAGAAGCTCTTTTTTTGCCGTAAGATACGGTGGCAGAAACATTATGTACAAAATAAGTTACAAATAAAAAACTTAATAGCATAATTGGTTGGGCGCCCGTAAAACTGCTGTCATTTCTTCCGCCGCCATTTTTCTTCCGGCGCCATCTTCACTTTTCCAGATTGTGAACTTCAGAAGAGTGTTCTTGATGAAGGTGTGATTCTGTAAAAATCACTTTGGAGGGCTGAATCCCACAGAAAGCTGAAATGCTCTTTGTTCCTCCCACCTGCAGGTGTCAGTGTAACGGCCATGCAGACACGTGTAATGAACATGACGGCACAGGCTGCCCATGTCAGAACAACACAGAGACCTCTTCCTGCCTCAGCAGCCCGCAGAGCGACAGGAAGGACTGCTACAGAACACAGGTATGGATAGGATAGTGCAGGCACTAGACACAGTTTACAAGCAGGTATACTGATACAGCCTGGGGAGTTCTGAATACGTATACCTTGATTTTCCTGGTTGTAAAGATCACATCCATATACAGGCAATAAGCACAGTACTTACATGCTCTTGTATTTCTTGTTTCTTCTCCCTATCTGGAATCCTCCACGCAGTGCGCCAAGTGCAAAGACTCCTTCAACGGCACACCGGTAAACGGGCGCCAGTGCTACCGGCAGTTCAACGTGGACAATGAGTGCTGCTTCGACCCCACCTCTCAGACAAATTGCTTCCACGACCCCACCATCCGCAATCTGCCCAAGGGACGCACCGTCTTCTTCGCTGCCCAGCCAAAGTTCACCAACGTGGACATCCGGGTCACCATCGACGTGACCTTCGGGGAGGTGGAGGTGTACGTGTCCAACTCCCACGACACCTTCATCGTAGAAGTGGACCGCCACACAGGCATCCATGCCATCAAGATCGAGGATGAGTCGGCGGCCCGAGGTGGGGCGGGCGGGGGGGATAAGGAGACGCCTCCATCACCTATGAAGGTGTATGCCAACTCCTCATCCAGCCTGGCTGGGCCCATGCTCCCCAACACCCCCCTGCAGCTCCACGCCAAGCCCCAGGGGGCGGACAGGGAGGTACGGGAGGCCAAGACGGAGGGGCTCATCTCCTACATCACGGTGTGGAAGCCCCAGACGGTACTGATTGTTCGAGGTGTCCGTGACCGCGTGGTCATCACCTTCCCCCATGAGGTCCACTCCCTGAAGTCCAGCCGTTTCTACATCGCCCTGCGTGGGGTAGGCACCGAGGAGAGACAGGGCGAGTCCCAGGGCCTGCTCTTCCTCCGCCAGGATCAGGCCCACATCGACCTGTTCGTCTTCTTCTCTGTTTTCTTCTCCTGCTTCTTCCTCTTCCTCTCCGTCTGCGTCCTCCTCTGGAAGATCAAGCAGTTCATGGACTTCCGCCGAGAGCAGAGGCGTCATATCCAGGAAATGACCAAGATGGCGTCCAGGCCCTTCGCCAAGCTCACTGTCTATTTGGAGCCAGAGGAGCCCCAGCTCATCTACCTGCCCTCCACAGGGGGCGGAGGGGTGGGGGGCAGTGCCGTGTCCCTAGCCCATCCACGCACAGGCAAGCTGGGGGGCATTGTAGTTGGCCAGAGGGGGCGAGCTGGAGCCATCTCCTACAAACACGAGCCAGGCTCCGGCCCCACCGTCCACCACCACCTTACCCTGGGCGGAGGCGGCAACAGTGGGCAGCACCTGCCCCTGCATTACCTCAACACCCACCACTATGTCCCCACCACCGCCAACACCACGGCCTCGCACCACCACCACCCGTCCTCCCACAGCGGCTACCAGCACTTCTGCCGCTCCGACCCCTTCTTGTCCCAGCTCATGGGCTTCTCCTACTCCACCTTCAAGGTGGGGCCCATCACCCTGGAGCCCACGGACGACGGCATGGCCGGGGTGGCCACCGTCCTCATCCAGCTGCCGGGGGGCATCCTGGCCCCTAACCGCGCCTGCCTAGGGTCCGCCCTGGTCACACTACGGCAGAATCTCCAGGAGTACTGTGGTCACGGCAATGGAGGGGGACACCCCGGGGTGGGAGGGGGGCGCAAAGGCCTGCTAGGGCATCAGCACCTCACCACCATGGCTATGTAGAGAAGAGAGGGGGAGAAAGGAAAAAGAAAGTGGGTAAGAGAGAGAGGGGTATGTGGTGGGGTGGTAGTAACATGTTAAGAGGTTAGAAGAGAGATGGGGAGTTACATGAAAAAGGCCATACAGGAGAAAGTTGTATAAGAGCCTGTTGAAGTTGATAGGATCGTACCTTTATATACACTGTTTCAATATTGATTGTCTGTTATTCTGTCATGTATCGCTATATTTCAAACGCTTCACGTGACCAAGCCAGCTATCTCTAAAATGCACTACAACTACACGTAATATCAGCTCAACCATTCAGTTGCATCCTGTCTGCGTCCGCTATCGAGGTATGAGTGCAGTCGACAACCAGAGACTTTTGCTGCACTGTCGTTTTTTGGAATGACCAATAAAAGTAGGGATGATAACTACTGGCGTTGGAACCAACATGTGCTTTATACCCCAAAAAGTGACAATCAAACATTGCCATTAAAAACAAGAGACAGAAGGCGCAGTCCGCCAGGATGTGCAACATTGAATTGACATGATAGGAAAAATTCAAAAGTGATGCTTGTTTGTCAGATGTTTTTTATATCATGGTAGTAATGATGAGTAATATTAATTGTAACTTAATATATGGCAGGCTTTTAAGCTAAGTGTCTGTTTATGAACTCAAACCCCTAAGTATATATTTGTGCATGTTCATTCACAGGACCTGTTACTTGGTTCTTTATCGGTTGCTGTTGTGTTTGTTTCTCTGCTCATCTGCCTCCGGTTCTTCTGCCTTTGAACTCCCAGGCCTACAACTAACAATCCTGTTGTGTTTGTTTCTCTGCTCATCTGCCTCCGGTTCTTGGGCCTTTGAACTCCCAGGCCTACAACTAACAATCCTGTTGTGTTTGTTTCTCTGCTCATCTGCCTCCGGTTCTTGGGCCTTTGAACTCCCAGGCCTACAACTAACAATCCTGTTGTGTTTGTTTCTCTGCTCATCTGCCTCCGGTTCTTCTGCCTTTGAACTCCCAGGCCTACAACTAACAATCCTGTTGTGTTTGTTTCTCTGCTCATCTGCCTCCGGTTCTTGGGCCTTTGAACTCCCAGGCCTACAACTAACAATCCTGTTGTGTTTGTTTCTCTGCTCATCTGCCTCCGGTTCTTGGGCCTTGGAACTCCCAGGCCTACAACTAACAATCCTGTTGTGTTTGTTTCTCTGCTCATCTGCCTCCGGTTCTTGGGCCTTGGAACTCCCAGGCCTACAACTAACAATCCTGTTGTGTATTGTTTCCTATTGTGAGGCTTATGGAGAACATATTAAGCAAAGCAACACTTTTGACACATTTCATATCTGTTTAAATTGATTTTGTTACAAATGAAGGATTTAACTTGGTTGTCATCAGACTTCTGTCCCTGTAGCCATTTTATGAGTGGATAACATAACACTATGTATTGTTTAGTTTCTAAGGATTTTATTTCAGTTCTTTGATATGAACTGTATGTTAAATTATATGGTTTTGTTTTTGGCTCTCTCGGTTGGATGATTGTATCAGCCAATGAGAGCTATGATTAGAATTTAATTAACTTTTTGGATTTGTCTTGTGACAAATGGAACCATTAGTATGTGGAACAACATTTTTTATGGAAATTAAGTCAGATTATAATGGAGACAAGGAAAGGGACAAAATATGTGCAAAGCTGCATCTTCCTACTGAAAGATAACATGAATGGGAAAAAAGTGTTATTTTCAAGGAGGGTGTGTTCCATTTTTTGTTACTGTTTTTGCATTCTCATATGAATCCCCCCAAGATAATCTGAATGGTGCTAATGGATACACTACAAAAAAACAACCATTAGGCTACAAAATGATTAGTCGTTCTCATTTACATGTATTTAATCGAATATATAACAAATGACAGCTTTCTTGTTTAGTAGCATTGCACCTAATTAAGGAAAATTGTAACGCTATCTTCAGCTACGCTTGAGTCCGGTCACAAGCATTATTAAACTGGTTACATTGTGCTTGTCTTGTATTTGTGTGTTTACATTATTCATTTGCGCTTGTTCTTTTGAAGGGAACACTGCGCTGGTGATGAGTAGGTGCCAATATTAAAAGTGCAAGATGACACCTCTTGTGCATGTTTTATTTTTTAGTGAAAGGGGGGCGATAGTTGAGATCGACTAGTTATATTCTCTTTAACTAGGCAAGTCAGTTAAGAACACATTCTTATTTGCAATGACGGCCTAGGAACAGTGCCTTGTTCAGATCGGGAATTCGGTCTATCAACATTTCGGTTACTGGCCCAACACTAGGCTACCTGCCACACCTATTCATGTCAGTCCAACACACAATTTAAATGGTGGCAGATTCCTTGGTTGAAGAACATTTTATCCTGTTACGTCATCAGTAGGGGAAGGCTATAGGCGTTTGTAAATTCGCTCTGGCTATCGGGTGCAATGATTGAATAACATGTATGTGTACATGCGAGCGGTGCCAGAACGCAGAATAACTGATGCATTTACGAACGCTCAACACCCGTTGAAAATGGCCGGTGTCAGTAATCATCGGCAAAAACATTTAATTAAATTGTTTCCAGCAGCACAGTTAGTCGCCAACGCTCTGGATAACATGAAAACCGCCTAACCAGCTCTGCTAGGTCAAGTAAAATGGTCAGAGTGCGGTGTTCTCTCATTTATGTCTGGAAGTAACTTGCAAGCTAGTTAACTTTAGCCAGTTAGCTTGGGTGTTTGACTGCCGTTGTGAGGTCAGAAGGCTCGGATCAACCCTACTCCTCCGCCACAGCGTACAGAGCGCACCCATTGGCACACCAGAGTGAATTTACGAACGCACCCTATAAATGGACAGTCCTGGCCCGCAAACCGATAGGCTATTTAATTTCAGAATGGGTTACAATTAGGTTAAGGTCAGTAGGTACCCACACTTTTCTGCGAGTATCCCTTTTAAAATCATCATCAATCAGTAGACTACATATTTCTACATGACACCCATGCCAAAGATGTGCAAACAGAGTTCTTCCGGTCACTGTGTTTGAATCGAAGAAGGTAAATTAAGTTATTTAGACTTCTGTCCGTGAACGACTTGTTTCCTAAGCAAACGTTTACGCTCATCGTTGATATGTTTATAACAAAGTTACGTTAGGTGACCATTGTCAAATGTATTTAAATAAGATGTAGGAAGCTGCGTAATTTGGTATATCCAAGTTTCACTAAAACCACGTGATGTGTTTTTGTAGCTATCTCGCGCCGTTTTAAAACAAAGACCACATTTTCTAGCTAGATTCTTGACAGCTTTAACCGTAGCTCAATTAAACGCCGTTTCAAATAGCCGCCTGTCCCTTTTTAATAGCCGGTCAACGGCACACATGTCAGCAAATATACGCCTGTTTCAAATAAACGTCAGGTCTAAATTAGTTTAACTGGTTAAAATGAATTGTTTTACTTAGTTTAATATTTTTGATTTGGTACGTTTAAATTATTCAGTATTGACTTGTGTTTTTATCGCCAGTAAGAAACTGCTAGTTGCGAAAATAATAATCGCCGAAAATGTATTTTCAAATAATTATTTGTCAAAGATGTATTTTTTTAATTTTAAGAGGCATACTAAGACTAAAACATTAGTGTGTAAGTGATAACACTAGTTCAGGAAATTAAGAAATTGATTAAAATTCTGCAATTTCACAACTATGCAAAGCTGTGTGCATTAAGAAAATACTCTGAACATGCCACATTTTCAAAGATTTGACTGAGTTAAGGAAATCAGTCATTTTAAATAAATTCATTGGGCCCTAATCTATGAATTTAACATGACTGGGAATAACATAACAAGAACAAGAAAAATAAAAAGTTAGGGGCGTGGATCAGAAAAACAGTCTGTATTTGGTGTGACCACCTTTTGCCTCATGCAGTGTGACACATCTTCATATAGAGTTGATCAGGCTGTTGATTGTGGCCTGTGGAATGTTGTCCCACTCCACTTCAATGTCTGCGAAGTTGCTGGATCTTGGCGGGAACTGGAACACCCTGTTGTGCACAACGATCCAGAGCATTCCAAACATGCTCAATTGGTGACATATCTAGTGTGTATGCAGGCCATGGAAGAACTGGGACATTTTCAGCTTCTAGGAATTGTGTACCGATCCTTACGTCGTGGGGCTGTGCGGAAACATGAGGTGGAGGAGGAATGGCACGACAATGGGCCTCAGGATTTCGTCACGGTATCGCTGTGCATTCAAATTGCCATCGATAAAATGCAATTCTGTTCGTTGTCCGTAGTTTATGCCTGTCCAAACCATAACCCCACCGATCGCCCACATGCCATACACACTGTCTGCCATCTACCCGGTACAGTTGAAACTGGAATTCATCCGTGAAGAGCACACTTCTCCAGCGTGCCAGTAGCCATCGAAGGTGAGCATTTGCCCACTGAAGTCGGTTACGATGCCCAACTGCAGTCAGGTCAAGACCTTGGTGAGGACAACAAGCAAGCAGATACAATTCCCTGAGACAGTTTCTGACAGTTTGTGCAGAATTTCTTTGGTTGCTCAAACCCATAGTTTCATCAGCTGGCCGGTAGCTTGTCTCAGACAATCCCGCAGCTGGATGTGGATGTCCTGGGCTGGTGTGGTTACACATGGTCTGCGGTTGTGAGACCGGTTGGAAGTTTGAGGCAGATTAAATGAACATTCCTGCAGTCAGCAATTGCAGGCTGCCTCAACTTGAGACACCTGTGGCATTGTTGTATGACACACCTTTTAGTGGCCTTTTATTGTCCCCAGCTCAAGGTGCAACTGTGTAATGATGTGTATAGTCCGTGTGGCTCAGTTGGTTGAGCAGGGTGCTTTCAACACCAGGGTTGTGGGCTCAATTCACACGGGGGCCCAGTACGGAGAAATAAACTATGGGATAAGAGTGTCTGCTAAATGACTAAAATGTAAATGTATTCATGCTGTTTAATCAGCTTCCTGATGTGCTACACCTGTCAGGTGGATAGGTTATCTTGGCAAAGGAGAAATGCTCACTAACAGGGATGTAAACAAATTTGTGCAACCTTTTTTTGAGAATTTCTTTTGGTAAATATGGAAAATTTGATCTATTATTTTAGCTCATGAAACATAGGACCAACACTTTTGCGTTTATATTTTTGTTCAGTGTAGATGCCTTGCTCAAATAGAAGCCTGTCTCTAATAATGGCCTATTATGTAGTGATTTAATAAAATAAATGCCTGGGACATTCATTTAAGACAACTAGCCTTGTTAGTTGAATGATTCAACTTTTTGCTAATAATCCATAATTGTGTGTAATCATCATTGCCTTAGCAGCCTAAGTCTGCAGTGTTGGGTGTATAGGCTGTAATGGTCCTGGGATACACTGTATCAAAGTGCCATGAAAATAAAGTGATTTTCGTAGCAGGTAAGGAGAGCATTTACCTAACCAAAACCAGTCTCCTAACCTGCTACGAAAAAGTCACTAAAATATTTAAGTGCCTTGAGAAGAGTTTCCCTTATGGTCCCTGACCTAGTCTAGCTCGTCTTGGTAAGGCTGATGCTCACTGACACTCTGCTTCTCTTTTCACTCAGAATGCCAGTAAGGAGGATATTAGAGGCACTTTAGTCAACAAGATGAAGATCAAACAACGTGCAAAAACAAAACCACTGCACAAAAAACCAAGGGGACTAAACACCATGGAAACCTGGGTATAACATAAACACAACATGACCCACAGTCAGGTGATGACTCCACCGGCAGAGATTAATCAGATTGTACCCAAGCCCTCTCAAAGAGCACCAGTTCAACTCATCATTCATATTCTAGTCCACTCCACAAGGATCCTGTGGTAGTGCTAACCAGGTTGGCTGAGGTAAGTAGGATTAGTGTTTTCTAAGGTCCCCCTGCTCAAGAAAGCACATATACATGCCCGTCTGAAGTTTGCCAATGAACATCTGAATGATTAAGAGGACAACTGGGTGAAAGTGTTGTGGTCAGATGAGACCAAAATGGAGCTCTTTGGCATCAACTCAACTCGCCGTGTTTGGAGGAGGAGGAATGCTGCCTATGACCCCAAGAACACCATCCCCACCGTCAAACATGGAGGTGGAAACATTATGCTTTGGGGGTGTTTTTCTGCTAAGGGGACAGGACAACTTCACCGCATCAAAGGGACGATGTATCGTCAAATCGTGGGTGAGAACCTCCTTCCCTCAGCCAGGGCATTGAAAATGGGTCGTGGATGGGTATTCCAGCATGACAATGACCCAAAACACACGGCCAAGGCAACAAAGGAGTGGCTCAAGAAGAAGCACATTAAGGTCCTGGAGTGGCCTAGCCAGTCTCTAGACCTTAATCCCATAGAAATCTGTGGAGGGAGCTGAAGGTTCGAGTTGCCAAACGTCAGCCTCGAAACCTTAATGACTTGGAGAAGATCTGCAAAGAGGAGTGGGACAAAATCCCTTCATGAGATGTGTGCAAACCTGGTGGCCAACTACAAGAAACGTCTGACCTCTGTGATTGCCAACAAAGGTTTTGCCACCAAGTACTACTAAGTCATGTTTTGCAGAGGGGTCAAATACTTATTTCCCTCATTAAAATGCAAATCATTTTATAACATTTTTGACATGCATTTTTCTGGATTTTTTTGTTGTTATTCTGTCTCTCACTGTTCAAATAAACATACCATTCAAATTATAGACTGATAATTTCTTTGTCAGTGGGAAAATGTACAAAATCAGCAGGGGATCAAATACTTTTTTCCCTCACTGTACAGGGCGAGTCTGAAGCTTCACCTGCGCACACACTCAGGGGAGAGACCTTTCAAATGTACTGTGTGTGACAAGCAATTTGCCCGACTCGACCACCTGAAGAACCATCATCTCACTCACACAGGTGAGAAACCATAGAGGCCATTTGAATGTTCTGAATGCCACAGCCGGTTTATCTGTTCAGGTTCTCTGACCCTGCACATGAGGACCCACACTCACCGTGATGTAAAGCCATACTCCCGCCAAGAGTGTGGGAAGAGCTTTTATGAATAGAGTCATGTGAACGGCCACATGAAAATCCACAATGGGAAACGTTATTCCTGTCCCCTCTGCTTTATCAGCTTTGCTCGCAAGTCCAACCTCTCCAAATACCTGCTTAGATGTCATAAACCTAAATGATAATGATGTATGTTTTTAACATAACACATTTTATGAAGCTGTTACTCTTATGAATGAATAGGAGTGGAGTCCGATCTCTTGTCTGATGTGTGACCACAAATGCTAACGAAATGTTGCTCCCCTGTTTATGATAACACCACAATGTTTTAGCAGTCCTCCAGTTGGGTCACAATGAGCTCCATGTATTGAGACAGTGACATGTTTTGGCTCTGTACTCCAGCACTTTGGATTTGAAGCGATACAATGACTGAGGTTATAGTGCAGACTGTCAGCTTTAATTTGGGGGTATTTTCATCCATAGCGGGTGAACCGTTTATAAAGAAGAACACTTTGTACATATTCCTCGCCCGTTTTAAGGGAAACGTTAAATTATTTGGTCCCATATTCCTAGCACGCAATGCTTACATCAAGCTTGTGACTGGATGCATTTGCTGTTTGTTTGGGTGTGTTTCAGAGTATTTTGTGCCCAATAGAAATTAATGGTAAATCATGTATTGTCACTTTTTTTATTATAAATAAGAATAGAATGTTTTCTTCTATATTAGTGGCTACCATGATTACGGATTATCCTGAATGAATCGTGATTAATGAGTGAGAAAGTTAGAGGCATAAATATCATACCCTCTGACAAAATCTTAACCTCCCATGTTATTGTAATGGTAAGAGGTTAGCATGGGGTATAATATTTGTGTGTCTGTACTCTTAACTTTCTCACTCGATATTCACAATGTATTCAGGACTATCAGTTATCATGGTAGCATCCAACAAGTTTGTTACTCTACTATCTTGATGTAATCATTTGGTCCCTAGGAATATGGGACCAAATACTAAACCTTTGACTACTTCACTACACAAGTGAATTTGTCCCAATACTTTTGGTCCCCTAAAATTGAGGGACTATGTTCAAAAAGTGGTGTAATTTCTAAACAGTTCATATGAATAAAAATACTCAAATTAAAGCTGACAATCTGCACTTTAACCTCATAGTCATTGTATCATTTCAAATCCAAAGTGCTGGAGGTACAGAGCCAAAGGACCAAAACAAGAATTCACTGTCCCAATACTTTTGGAGCTCAGTGTATATTACGTTGTTACTTTTGTTCTATGGGTATTTGTTTTTAACCAGTAAAATGTAATCCACAAAAGTAATTATCACGAGGGCCATGAACAATAACTAGTAATGCTGTATACTCAAAGAAGGAGTTTTATCTAACTTTTCTGGTTAAAAAAAAAAGTGAAATTGTTGAGGTGGTAACTTTTTGAGGACACAAGCTCAAGTACACAGTACAAATATGATGCATAGTTTCATTGTATTTCCTATTCAACAAAATTGTATGAATAAGACTTGAAATGACTTGCTTTCTGAATATAGCATAAATAAATTATAAAATGACACTAAGATTTCATGTTCCTTATAACTTTAAATGACATATTTGTATGTTTACTGTCAATGTTTGCCCCCATTGCTGTGAACGTCTCACAGAGCTCTAGATTGGCTTCATGATCTCGTTAGGAACTCTCCTTTCATTTCATATTAATATTTTTTGTTTAAAATCTATGAATTGTTTTAGATTGATTTATAGCCAATAATCTCTGAATGTGCAACTGTGATGAAACCACTCCTGCTGCGCTATGATACAAGGATTTCAGGCATGGGCTTTGTCAGTGGCTGTGATGTTGGGTTCAGCCAGGAGCTGGCCAGTTGGAAGAGCGATTGAAATGATAGAAGGGACATCCCAGCTTCAAGTGGTCTAAGATTTCACATCCTACGTTAGAGGGTCTGAACCTGTACCAGAACCACACAGGTCTCCCGAACGGGACCTTAAGTCTAAGAGGTTTTAAACACTAGTTGTTTTTGTGTTTTTTTTATTTGCTCTTTAAACAAACAAATAAAATATACTGATGTACAGAAGATGGTATCATGACTGATTGTCCTGGTGATCCGTAGGTGATAATACATTCTGAAAGAGCTTCAGTTTTTTTGCTTTGTGTTTTTAGTGTATTCCTTGATTTGGAAAAATAATTTATGTAAAGGTCACGCCCCTAGTATTGTTATAAACATATTTTTTATCTAAGTTAATTAGTTAGAGACCACATGATTTGCTTCAGTCCATAAGCCGTCATTGGCCATTTTCTTTGTTGTTTCAACCTTTTAGTTAACTAGGCACGTCAGTTAAGAACAAGTTTTTATTTACATTGATGGTCTAATCCGGACGACGCTGGCCAATTGTGCACCGCCCTATGGGATTCCTGCTCACGGCTGGTTGTGATACAGCCCGGGATCGAACCAGGGTCTGTAGTGATGCCTCTAGCACTGACATGCTGTGCCATTCGGGAACCCTGCACTGGTTGTGATTTATTGCATTACCAAACATTTGAACATGGTTGACAAGCATATAGTATTATTTCTCTCTCTCTCTCTCTGTATGTCTGTGTTTGTGTGTGTATATACAGTGCATTCAGGAAAGTATTCAGACTCCTTCACTTTTTCCACATTGTTATGTTACAGCCTTATTCTAAAATGGATGAAATACTTTTTCCTCAATTTAAACACAATACCCCTTAACGACAAAGCAAAAACAGGTTTTTAGAGTTGAAAAAAATGAAATTACATTTACGTAAGTATTCAGACCCTTTACTCAGTACTTTGTTGAAGCACCTTTGGCAGCGATTACAGCCTTGAGTCTTCTTGGGTATGACGCTACAAGCTTGGTACACCTGTATTGGGGGAGTTTCTCCCATTCTTCTCTGCAGATCCACTCAAGCTGTGTCAAGGTAGGTTGCGGGGCATCATTGCACAGCTATTTTTAGGTCTCCAGAGACGTTCGATCGGGTTCAAGTCCAGGCTTCTGCTGGGCCACTCAAGGACATTCAGAGACTTAGGGTTGCTGCAGATATTTTTTTTGTACCCTTCCCCAGATCTGTGCCTTGACCAAATCCTGTCTTGGAGCTCTACTGACAATTCCTTCAACATCATGGCTTGGTTTTTGCTCTGACATGCACTGTCAACTGTGGGACCTTATATAAATTAAATCAAATTTTATTGGTCACATACACATGGTATGTGACCAGTAAAGTGTAGCGAAATGCTTGTGCTTCTAGTTCCGACAGTGCAGAAATATTTAACAAGTGATCTAACAATTCCACAACAACTACCTAATACACACACATCCAAGTAAAGGGAATAAGAATATGTATATATAAATATATGGATGGGCCATGACCGACCGGCATAGACGAGATGCAATAGATGGTATAAAATACAGTATATACATCTGGGATGAGTAGTGGAAGATATGTAAACATCATTATTAAAGTGGTATTAATGAAGTGACTAGAGATCCATTTGTTCGAGTGGCCAATGATTTCAAGTCTGTATGTAGGCAGCAGCCTCTATGTGTTAGTGATGGCTGTTTAACAGTCTGATGGCCTTGAGATATAAGCTATTTTTCAGTCTTTCAGTCCCAATTTTGATGCACCTGTACTGACCTTTCCAAATCATGTCCAATCAGTTGAATTTGCCACAGGTGAACTCCAATTAAGTTGTAGAAACATCTCAAGGATGATCAATGGAAACAGGATGCACCTGAGCTCAATTTTGAGTCTCATAGCAAAGGGTCTGAATACTAATGTAAATGTGATATTTCAGTTTTTTATTTGTAATACATTTACAAAAATGTCTAAAAACCTGTTTTCGCTTTGTCATTATGGGGTATTGTGTGTAGATTGATGAGGGGGAAAAAACGACTCAATACATTTTAGAATTGGACTGTAACATAACAAAATGTGGAAACGGGCCTGAATAGTTTACAAATGCATTGTATATATTGTGTTTTTTTTTTATTTAACTTGGCAAGTCAGTTAAGAACAAATTATTATTTACAATGACGGCCTACACGAGCCAAACCAAGACCACGCTGTGCCAATTGTGCGCCACCCTATGGAACTCCCAATCACGGCCGGTTGTGATACAGCCTGGATTCAAACCAGGATGTCTGTAGTGACACATCTAGCACTGAGATGCAGTGCCTTAGACCGCTGCGCCACTCAGGAGCAGTATTCAATATAGTGCAGACATAGGTCTACGGTGCAGACTAGTAGCTAGTCTGCACCGTAGCCATACAAACGCTTCAGGCCATACAAACGCTTCACACCGCGTGGCCGCTGCCACTCTAACCTGGTGGTCCCAGCGCGCACGACCCACGTGGAGTTCCAGGTCTCTGGAACTGCCGGTCTGCGGCCAACAAGGCAGAGTTCATCTCAGCCTATGCTACCCTCCAGTCCCTCGACTTCTTGGCGCTGACGGAAACATGGATTACCACAGATAACACTGCTACTCCTACTGCTCTCTCCTCGTCTGCCCACGTGTTCTCGCATACCCCGAAAGCATCTGGCCAGCGGGGTGGTGGCACTGGAATCCTCATCTCTCCCAAGTGGACATTCTCTCTTTCTCCCCTGACCCATCTGTCTATCGCCTCCTTTGAATTCCATGCTGTCACAGTTACCAGCCCTTTCAAGCTTAACATCCTTATCATTTATCGCCCTCCAGGTTCCCTTGGAGAGTTCATCAATGAGCTTGACGCCTTGATAAGTTCCTTTCCTGAGGATGGCTCACCTCTCACAGTTCTGGGTGACTTTAACCTCCCCACGTCTACCTTTGACTCATTCCTCTCTGCCTCCTTCTTTCCACTCCTCTCCTCTTTTGACCTCACCCTCTCACCTTCCCCCCCACTCACAAGGCAGGCAATACACTTGACCTCATCTTTACTAGATGCTGTTCTTCCACTAATCTCATTGCAACTCCCCTCCAAGTCTCCGACCACTACCTTGTATCCTTTTCCCTCTCGCTCTCATCCAACACTACTCACTCTGCCCCTACTCGGATGGTATTGCGCCGTCCCAACCTTCGCTCTCTCTCTCCCGCTACTCTCTCCTCTTCCATCATATCATCTCTTCCCTCTGCTCAAACCTTCTCCAACCTATCTCCTGATTCTGCCTCCTCAACCCTCCTCTCCTCCCTTTCTGCATCCTTTGACTCTCTATGCCCCTATCCTCCAGGCCGGCTCGGTCCTCCCCTCCTGCTCCGTGGCTCGACGACTCATTGCGAGCTCACAGAACAGGGCTCCGGGCAGCCGAGCGGAAATGGAGGAAAACTCGCCTCCCTGCGGACCTGGCATCCTTTCACTCCCTCCTCTCTACATTTTCCTCTTCTGTCTCTGCTGCTAAAGCCACTTTCTACCACTCTAAATTCCAAGCAGCTGCCTCTAACCCTAGGAAGCTCTTTGCCACCTTCTCCTCCCTCCTGAATCCTCCCCCCCCCCCCTCCTCCCTCTCTGCGGATGACTTCGTCAACCATTTTGAAAAGAAGGTCGACGACATCCGATCCTCGTTTGCTAAATCAAACGACACCGCTGGTCCTGCTCACACTGCCCTACCCTGTGCTTTGACCTCTTTCTCCCCTCTCTCTCCAGATGAAATCTCGCATCTTGTGACGGCCGGCCGCCCAACAACCTGCCCGCTTGACCCTATCCCCTCCTCTCTTCTCCAGACCATTTCCGGAGACCTTCTCCCTTACCTCACCTCGCTCATCAACTCATCCTTCACCGCTGTCTACGTCCCTTCCGTCTTCAAGAGAGCGAGAGTTGCATCCCTTCTGAAAAAACCTACACTCGATCCCTCTGATGTCAACAACTACAGACCAGTATCCCTTCTTTCTTTTCTCTCCAAAACTCTTGAACGTGCCGTCCTTGGCCAGCTCTCCTGCTATCTCTCTCAGAATGACCTTCTTGATCCAAATCAGTCAGGTTTCAAGACTGGTCATTCAACTGAGACTGCTCTTCTCTGTGTCACGGAGGCTCTCCGCACTGCTAAAGCTAACTCTCTCTCCTCTGCTCTCATCCTTCTAGACCTATCTGCTGCCTTTGATACTGTGAACCATCAGATCCTCCTCTCCACCCTCTCCGAGTTGGGCATCTCCGGCGCGGCCCACGCTTGGATTGCGTCCTACCTGACAGGTCGCTCCTACCAGGTGGCGTGGCGAGAATCTGTCTCCGCACCACGTGCTCTCACCACTGGTGTCCCCCAAGGCTCTTTTCTAGGCCCTCTCCTATTCTCGCTATACACCAAGTCACTTGGCTCTGTCATATCCTCACATGGTCTCTCCTATCATTGCTATGCAGACGACACACAATTCATCTTCTCCTTTCCCGCTTCTGATAACCAGGTGGCGAATCGCATCTCTGCATGTCTGGCAGACATATCAGTGTGGATGACGGATCACCACCTCAAGCTGAACCTCGGCAAGACGGAGCTGCTCTTCCTCCCGGGGAAGGACTGCCCGTTCCATGATCTCGCCATCACGGTTGAGAACTCCATTTTGTCCTCCTCCCAGAGTGCTAAGAACCTTGGCGTGACCCTGGACAACACCCTGTCGTTCTCCACTAACATCAAGGCGGTGACCCGATCCTGTAGGTTCATGCTCTACAACATTCGCAGAGTACGACCCTGCCTCACACAGGAAGCGGCGCAGGTCCTAATCCAGGCACTTGTCATCTCCCGTCTGGATTACTGCAACTCGCTGTTGGCTGGGCTCCCTGCCTGTGCCACTAAACCCCTACAACTCATCCAGAACGCCGCAGCCCGTCTGGTGTTCAACCTTCCCAAGTTCTCTCACGTCACCCCGCTCCTCCGCTCTCTCCACTGGCTTCCAGTTGAAGCTCGCATCCGCTACAAGACCATGGTGCTTGCCTACGGAGCTGTGAGGGGAACGGCACCTCCGTACCTTCAGGCTCTGATCAGGCCCTACACCCAAACAAGGGCACTGCGTTCATCCACCTCTGGCCTGCTCGCCTCCCTACCTCTGAGGAAGCACAGTTCCCGCTCAGCCCAGTCAAAACTGTTCGCTGCTCTGGCACCCCAATGGTGGAACAAGCTCCCTCACGACGCCAGGACAGCGGAGTCAATCACCACCTTCCCGGAGACACCTGAAACCCCACCTCTTTAAGGAATACCTAGGATAGGATAAAGTAATCCTTCTAACCCCCCCCCCCCCCCCCCTTAAAAGATTTAGATGCACTATTGTAAAGTGGTTGTTCCACTGGATATCATAAGGTGTAAGTCGCTCTGGAAAAGAGCGTCTGCTAAATGACTTAAATGTAAATGTAAATGTAATTAACAAAGAGGCCAGTGCCATAAAAGGCACTTTCTGACATGGTAGCAACCCGCAACATTATGATCATGTTGGGAATAGATCGCTGCTATTGCTGGTGGTTTGTTTATTAATAGACTAGCTAGCTATATACAATGATGGCCTACCAAAAGGCCTCCTGCGGGGATGGGGGCTGGGATGAAAAATATAGGACAAAACTCACATCAGGACAAGAGAGACAATACTACATAAAGAGAGGCCTAAAACAACAATATAGCATGGTAGCAACACAACAGGACTACAACATGGTAGCAGCACAAAACATGATACAAATGTTATTGGGCACAGAAAACAGCACAAAGGGAAAGAACACTGTATATATTTGCACACACTGTATATATATTTTTCTATTGTGTTATTGACTGTCCCTTTGTTTATCCCATGTGTAACTCTGTGTTGTTTGTGTTGCACTGCTTTGCTTTATCTTGGCCAGGTCGTAGTTGTAAATGAGAACTTGTACTCAACTGGCCTACCTGGTTAAATAAAGGTGAAATAAAAAAAATATATATATATATATATATATATATATATAAAGAAGGTAGAGACAACAATACATCACGCGAATCAGCCACAACTGTCAGTAAGGTGTCTATGATTGAGTCTTTGAATGAAGAGATGGAGATAAAACTGTCCAGGGAGTATGTATATACTGTATATCTATCTATATTGTATATCTATGGTAGTATCATTCCTACATTTTGTCTACAATTTATTATGTACATGATTCCACGGGAATATTCCTTTAAGAATACACACCCAATCAACAGTCTCTTAATCTTTGGCTATTACCTGATTGGCCAGTTGTCCCCGCTAAAGTAAATTGTTTTCTGGTTTTAATCTCGGCCAGTACGAAATCCATGCTGTTTTATCCGTGAAGATTAACGAGAAACAAAAACTGTTTCTGGTGAATTTGGTAATATTTGGGTGAGACAGGTTAAAAGTTTTCTAACGTTAGCTTTCTTGCTTGCCAGTATATAGCATTGAATTGCAGGTGGTGGTTTGCTATTTTAGCTCGCTCTGTTCGCATCAACAAAGATCATTATTGGCTAGCTACCTAGCGCTAGCAGTAGTCAATTTAGTGCAGACACAGGTCTACGGTGCAGAGTTGTAGCTAACTTGCTACATCATTAGCAAAGAGGCTAGTGCCATAAAATACTATAAACGGCACGTTCTGACATGGTAGCAACCCGCAACATTATGGGAATGTCAATCGATCGCCGCTGTTGGTTTGTTTATAAGTAGACTAGTTCGCTAGTTCATAGCATTTGATAACGCAGCCTAATGTTACATTTTTGTGTTGGATGGGTGATGGCCTGGTCTAGCTCTTGAGTTCAGTCAGCTTGGTCTTTTCCCCACAGAATTCAAAGAAAGATGAATGTTAACCAGACTGAGGTACTCAAGTCAACTAGATGGAGAACAAACCTGGAGAAAGTTAACATAACCAAGAGGACTAAACAGTCCAAAACGAATGGGGTTACTTTGAACTCCATCCAAATAAAAAATGAACCAAGGAACTTTGAGCAGAAGGAAACTGGTGATGGTGACCGTTCCAAACTTTCCTTGCTGAAGAAGCATGTAAAGCAACAACAAACTACATCCAACCAACTGACCATGTGTAGTCCGATATCATGGAGTCCTCTAGTGCTGTTAACAAGATTGTCTAAGGTCAGAAGAGTTAGTCTTTCCAAACATGTGACAGTTAATAACTAGACAAGAGTGTTTAGATTGTTGGTTAATGCATGCAGTTTTCTTCATCAATCTAATCCATAAGGTGGTGGTTAAGACTCTTCTGAGAGATACTAAAGTGTGTTTGGTGAAGGAAGAGACAGATGCCAGGAGGGATGAAGACAACAATGGAGGTAGGATATAGTGTTCATACATACTTCAGTCTACTCCCAACACTGCAGTTTAACCCTGTAAGAGCCTTAATTCATGTCAAACACTACATAGTTCATCTCCTGTGACCCAGATATAGTGCTGAGTGATTAGTGCTTTTTGAGGTCTGTTCTGTTTCAATTAAAATATAAAAAAGTTCACGGTTTTCAGTTTGGATCAGTTTAAAACCTTAAATGCACCATGCATTATGTGGGTTGAATGCTGTAACATACAATATAACAATTAATGAAAGTCATTTGATGCCCATTACTGCTTATCACTTATTAACCATAATTTATTCCCATTACTTTACTTAACTTAAAATATTTGTCTATTACACTTTATTATTACATTCCAAGTCATCATTTCCTCTCTATAGAGCTGCTGCCTATTTTCTGACAAAATCACTATTTTAGTAGTTCAGTGTAAATAAGGCATACTTTTATGACTGCTGATTACCAACTATCAATCACTTAGATCATGTATTTTCAGGTAAAGATACCTCTCGAAGCAACTGCTCTCGATCGTGCATTCTAATGTCTCTTTTACATAGGAGGCGTAAAAGAAACGGACCGGACAAGTAGGCACGTAATGGATTATGGTCATTGTAGTTAATTACTACGTTTTCACTGCAAAACTATGTAGACTATTTGGGAACTACAACTCCATACTACATTGCAGAGTTCGGGCTTGATCTGATTAATCTCTAGAGAAACTGTGCATTGAGCTCACATCAAAATAAATTGAATTTGAATAATTGAACCGACGTCGGTCATTGAGGTTTTCTTTTTTTAAATAACCAACATTTCGGTTAATCACTCGGCACTACCCAGATGTATCTCTTAGAAGCATTTGTGTCCTATCATCTCTAAGATGTAGTGATTATGTAGAAAACAAGTGTTGCAAAAATCCTTGGGTCTCACAGGATTAAATGGGTGATGAATTACTGAAGGTGAATTAAATGTCAGCAAGGATTTCTAACTTGTTTTTTTTGAGGAAAATGACATTTCTGTTCCCTTTCTCTCCTTTTATCATACCCTTTTTCTTTACCTTCCTTCCTTCCACCCATCTCTGTCCTCCCTCAGTCTTGTCTCCTCAGTTCTTTCCTTGTCCACACTGCACCATCTCCTTTACTGACTGTTACTTCCTGGAGAACCATATCAAGAACAAACACCAGAAGCAGTACCTGGCCATGTTGAAAAGCCAAGTCTCAAAGAGTAAAAGAGTGTACGGCCCCACACACAGCTGTCCCCACTGTAGCTGCATGTTCCATACACCACGACAGCTAGATATTCACACCCGCCAGGCCCACCCCTCTGCCCGTCCCCAGAAACCTTCCCATCCCCGCAGGGTTCCGGGGAAACTCCACCCCTGTCCGCAGTGTGCCCGCAGATTCCCTTACCTGGGCACCCTGCTGAAGCACTGCAAGAATTTGCACAAAATGGCCGTTGTTCGCATCGATGGACACCTTAGTTGCGCGGATTGTGGGAAGAGCTTTGAGAATTGCTGGGGACTGGGGCCTCACCGGTGTCACGAACCAGAGGGCACTAAACCTAAGGACATTAAGCCTGTGATATGTCTGGAAGTCGGCTTCCATTGCTCCGAATGTGGCAAGATCCTCACTACTCCTACGAGCCTGAACACTCACATGCGCATCCACACCGGAGAGAAGCCTTATGAATGCAAGGAGTGCGGCAAAAGATTCTCGAACGGCAGCAGTTTAGGCAAACACCTGCTGATACACAAGGGGGTCAAAGAATTCAAATGCCAGGATTGTGGGAAGGCTTTCGCCCAGGCAAACCTTCTCAGGAATCACATGACTGTTCACTCTGGTGAGAGAAAGTTCTCCTGCTCCCATTGTGACAAGCGGTATGCATACAGGGGTAGTCTGGAGCTTCACCTGCGCACACACTCAGGGGAGAGACCTTTCAAATGTACTGTGTGTGGTAAAGACTTTGCTGACAAATGTTATCTGAAAACACACCTGAATATCCACAACAACCAGAAAAACTACCATTGTGGGGTTTGTGGGCGGAAGTTCATAAGGCTTGGGTTGTTGAAGTTACACATGCGCTCACACACCGGGGAGAGGCCCTACCACTGCACAGTGTGCGACAAGAAGTTTTTTAGACTCTCACACCTTAAGAACCATCATCTCACTCACACAGGTGAAAAACCATACACGTGTACAGAGTGCGGTAAAAGCTTCACTCAGTCTGGAGATCTGGCCAAACACAAGCGCCACCACACTGGGGAGAGGCCATTTGAATGTTCTGAATGCCACAGCCGGTTTATCTGTTCAGGTTCTCTGACCCTGCACATGAGGACCCACACTCACCGTGATGTAAAGCCATACTCCTGCCAAGAGTGTGGGAAGAGCTTTTATGAACAGAGTCATGTAAAAGTCCACATGAAAATCCACAAGGGGAAACCGTATTCCTGCCCTCACTGCTTTTTTTGCTTTGCTCGCAAGAGCAACCTCTCCAATCACCTGTCTAGATGTCCTAAACTTAAATGAGTTAAACCTATGAATGGGGGGGGTGGATTCGTTCCCTTCAGTGATCGATGCTGGACAACAGATGCGAACTGTACCCCTACTGTGTATGATAACTCCATATCACAGAATCTACCTATGATGCCACAATGTCTTTAGCAATACTCCAATTTGTTCATATACATTAGATTGTTAGTTACGTTTTTGTCTGTTTGTTTTTAACCTGTATTTTATATTTTTAAATAAAAAAAATTTAAGGGACAGTGATATACAGAAGATGGTTTTACTGATTGTCCTAGTGATTAGTAGGTGATAATGTTTCGAAAAGATGATGGGATGTTTATTTTCCTTTTTGTTTGTAGTGTATACCTTGATTTGGAAGAAGAGGAGCATTTATGTAAAGGTCACTCCCCTAGTATTGTTATAAACATGACTTTAGATTCATGGGGCTCCTGAGTGGCGCAGCAGTCTAAGGCACTGCATCTCAGTGCTGGAGGCGTCACTACAGACACCTGGTTCGAATCCAGGCTGTATCACAACCGGCTGTGATTGGGAGTCCCATAGGGTGGCGCACAATTGGCCCAGCGTCGTCCGGGATAGGCCGGTGTAGGCCGTCATTGTAAATAAGAACTTGTTCTTAACTGACTTGCATAGTTTACTTTTTTTTAAATTAAGTTAATTACATAAAGACCACTTGAACAGTTGGAACACATGATTTGTTTCAGTCCATAAGCCATCATTGGCCTGCACTGGTTGTAATATTGCAGTGCTAAACTTATGAAGCCATACTTCTGCCAAGAATGTGGGAAAAGCTTCTATGAACTGAAACACTTTAGATGCCACATGAGGACACGGGGGAGAGATCGTACCCCTGCCCCCCTTTCTTCTCCAGCTTCACTCACAAACCAAACCTCTTGAAACACCTGCCTAATGTTGTAAATTATCATGATTTGGCTTTTTTATATAACACTGTATATAATGAAATGCATTGTATTCATAGTTATCACTTGGAGATGACTCCGCCACAGTGAAATTATAACGTTATAATGGATAGTCATTAGGTTATAGTTACATAGTTCATTAAACAATGTTTTGTACTTTTTTTTGTATTTTTTTTTCTTAATTTCATCGCTTTTTAAATGATATACATGAGATTTGTATGCCGATTCCTGGTGATGACTGACAATAAAGGTGACAGTTTGTGAAATATGGCATGTCTGTTTTGTGCTTAAAGGTAGACTCAGCGAAATGACATTGCCACAAGCAGCACCACAGATATTGCGATGAGCCAGATGCCAGACTTTGCTCTCACACAGTATTTGCGCCAGTGGAGGCTGGTGGGAGGAGCTATAGGAGGATGGGCTCGTTGGAATGTCTGGAATGGAACCGAGTCAAACATGGTTTCCATGTTTTTGTTTTTTACTTTTCCATTTATTCTATTCCAGCCATTACAATGATTCTGGCCTCCAATAGCTCCTCCCACCAGCCTCCTCTGATCTACGCTATGTGCATGGTTCACTTCATACTATTACAGCGTGATGGCACCAGGACCAAAACCGCAGAGAGATTTAGCCTCGCACTTCAATGCACTTAGTTCTTGCAGGAATTGACCCGCTATGTTGTTTACTTTGTGCATGTACGTCATATCGCTGAGTCTACCTTTAACGTAAATCCACATGAAAACATGAACCCACATCACTCCCAGAGTAATGTCAATTAACAGGGTTACCACTTGAACAGAGAACCACCCATCCTGTCATTAACTGATTTTTACTAGTCCATAAGCTAAGAACCATCATTGGCTTGTAGTGGTGTTGATATGACCTTGTCATGTAGATTATTGGTTCCCAACTAAGGGTACAAGCCTAGGAACCCTGGGGGTACTTGAGAAGACTCATGAGACTATAGGCCTACTGGTAAAATGCACATTATGGTATACTTCAAGGGTACTCCAGACAAAGCATATTTTAGTTGGTGGTACAGTAACCAAAAACGGTTGGGAACCAATGCTGTACTGTATCGTTCCCACATTTTGACAGAAGAGGCCTGTTATTATTGCAATTAAATAACTCTTTTTATTATCATAAACATAACATATTTCCAATATCATTTATTTTGAGGAATATATCTTTAACAATCCACACCAATAAACCGCCTCCAAATCGTTGTTGCATATCGAGGAGCCATTACCTGATTGGTCAAGGCCACGTTGAGTAGGCACTTTAAGGACATAAAGTAGGAAGTGCAGCGTTTTTATGGCGTCGAAAAAGGTAGGCGAGGCTGTGTTGGCCCTTCTATCATTGAGCATTTACGAGATATAAAATAATACGTTAGCCTTTGCTGTATTATTCTCATCAACAAAGACGAGACTACTTGTTAACGACTAAGGTGAAACTCCATATGATTATTGCATTTTCGTTTTCGTGTGTTGCACCAAAGATACTGGATATAATGACGAGATGCTTGTCTCCGCCCTAACAATGGGGATTCGTTGTCTACAGAGCATAACGGCGGGCTCCCCCCTATTCCTTTCTTTAGATAGGTGGATACATCTCGTTTTTTGAATATTCTATGAGGGGTGTTGACGTCCGCCGCCTGTAAGACCGTCTCGAATTTCAACAGGAACAACTCTTGTATAAAGTGTTTTTTCTCAAAGCTGCCGGGATGTCAGTGCATCACACTTATATCAGTATACTCGTAACAACCTAAGCATTACCAAACTTATATTATATAAAATAAGCCACACGTATAAAAATATAATTTCCTTTTTATCGTGACTAAATTCGACACTCATTGCCCCGACCCCATACACACACTCCTCACATAAATAATGATCTGCTTAACGTGGACACATTTTGGGCAGAGACACGCTCTCGCTTTGCCTCTTCCTATCTGGTTGCACTTGCGTTCAGTAGTATCGATGAATCACACGATTACATAGGATTGACGTAAACGGAAGAACCAAGGACAGGATGGTTCCAGGGGCTATTCATTACGCTGATTCTGTTTCAAAACGTTTCTTTAACGGAAGCAAAAGGAACGAAACGGGGAGGGACTTATCTGAATTTGTCCAATAGAAACTCGTGGTTGGACTAATGATTACACCCCTGATGTTCTGAGATTTTCTCTGGTGTTTACAAAACAACTTCTGCTGTGAGATTATTATATTTTAGACCTTATTAGACCTGTTTAAAGGCGTTACGTGGTCAATCTGATGTTTGCATTGGCGTTCAGCATTTACGGCGATACGCCTCTGCAGAAGTCAGGGCATGTATATTTATTGCGCTTTGCGGAGCAGCGCAGATCTGTTGTAAAGGAAGTTGTCAAAGAATGACTTTGTGTTTATACAGGACCTCCCATCCCCACCTACCGTCACCCAACAATGTCAATGCGAAGGAGCTATATGGAGCCCTCCACATTGTTACAACATTTGGGAGGCGCACGGCGGTGCTGTATGGAGCTCAATTTGGCCTCTGCATGCCACCAGAGGCTCCGAGATTGCGTCACACTATCCATATAGAGCCTCTGACCACATTTTCGTATCAAGCATTAATCGGCTTTTAGACAAAGCTATTTTTAACGGTAGAGCAAAGGGTGGCACTATATGGGAAATTAATGGCTGCAGTATTGCCGTTATAATGACTACATTATGCATGGAATTGTATAAAATTGTGTATTCTAATTTAAAATGTATGTTCTGTACCTATCTATTCATGTTATGTAATATGTCATGTTTTGTTGGGACCCCAGTAAGAGTAGCTGCTGCTTTAGCAGTAGCTAATGGGGATCCTAATAAAATACTAATCCTAGCAGCTCAAGACATTAGCTAGTTAGACCGCTGCACCACTCGGGATCTCAGTGCTAGAGGCGTCACTACAGACCCTGGTTCGATATTAGTATGATCCCTGCCTGTTATTGCTCTCTAAGGGATGATGCTAAATAAAACCTGGTCTTTTCCCCACAGAATTCAAATGAAGAAGCACTCCAGTCAACAAGATGAAGAGCAAGCCTGGGAAAAAGCAATACAACAAAACCAAGTGGACTAAACACCATCGAGGCCCCATCAAAACAGAGTGTGGAACACAGTTAGATGATGTTGACTGCAATAGAGAAGAACCAGACATTAGCCAATCACCCTACATTACTAAAGGGGTATATATCAGCTCCATCCAAATCAAAGAGGAACCAACAGACTTTGAACAGCAGGGAATGGGAGAGGAACCAAACCGTTCTGTTCCTTCCATCCAGAAGAACCACATCAAACATCAAAATACATCCAGTACTATGACCCGGTGTAGCGAGATATCATGGAGTCCTGTGGTGATGCTAACAAGATTGTCTAATGTAAGAAGAGTTAGTGGTCTTTCCCAACATGTGACAGTTAGTAACTAGACAATAGGAGTTAGAGTTTTGGTTCATGCATACTGTGGTTTCTTCGTCTTTCTAATCCATAAGGTGGTGGTTAAGACTCTTCTGCGAGACACTAAAGTGTGTTTGGTGAAGGAGAAAAACCCAGACGAGACAGATGAAGGTAGGGCATAGTTCATACATCCAGTCCACCCTCAACACTGCATTTGAAATGGGTGATGGGATTACTTGAACATCATTTGAACATTAATTTACCAAACTTTGAAATTAATTTTCAGAAAATATATTTACTCAAGCATTTTATTGTTGAATGAGGAAATGTAAGTAATCACAACTATGTTCTGTTTCCTCTCTCCTCCCATCGCTCTCTTCTCACTCTTTCTACCTTCTTTCCACTGCTCTGTCCCTCTCCCTCAGTCTCTACTTCTCAATTCTTTCCTTGTCCACACTGCACCATCTCCTTCACTGACTGTTACTTCCTGGAGAACCATATCAAGACCAAACACCAGAAGCAGTACCTGGCTTTGTTCAAAAGCCATGTCTCAACAAGTAAAACCGTGTATGCCGCCACACACAGCTGTCCCCACTGTAGCTGCATGTTCCATACCCCACGACAGCTACACGTCCACATCCGTCAGGCCCACCCCTCTCCCTCTCTAAGGAAACTCCACCCCTGCCCCTATTGTGCCCGGAGCTTCCAGTACATAGGCAGACTGCATACTCACTGCAAGGTTTGGCACAAAATGTCTGTCGCTTTCACCGATGGATACCTCAGTTGTGCTGACTGTGGGAAAAGCTTCAAGAATTCCTGGGGACTGGGGCCTCACCAGTGTCACAAACCTGAGGGCACTAAGCCTGAGGATGGCCCTGTCTGTATGAACATTGGTATGCCATGCTCAGAGTGTGGCAAAAACTGCTCTAGTCCTCGGAATCTGCGCATTCACATGCGCACACACACCGGCGAGAAGCCTTACGTCTGCAAGGAGTGTGGCAAGAGCTTCTCAGAAGACAGCAGTTACCGCAAACACATGATGATACACTCGGGGGTCAAGCCATTCAAATGCCAGGATTGTGGAAAGGGTTTTGCCCGGATGTGGCACCTCCGAGTTCACATGACTATTCACTCTGGCGAGAAGTCTTTCTCCTGCTCCAAATGTGACAGACGGTTTGCATACAAGGACTGTCTGAAGCTTCACCTGCGCACACACTCAGGGGAGAGACCTTTCAAATGTACTGTGTGTGGTAAAGACTTTGCTTACAGAAATTATCTGAAGACGCATCTGAAGATCCACAACAATGAAAGGAACTACCATTGTGGGGTTTGTGGGCTGAAGTTCATAAACAGTGCTGCATTGAAAACCCACCAGCGCACACACACTGGGGAGAGGCCTTTCCATTGCACAGTGTGTGACAAGACATTTTTCCGACACGCACACCTGAAGAACCACCAGCGCACTCACACAGGTGAGAAACCATACACCTGTACTGAGTGCGGTAAAAGCTTCACTCAGTCTGGAGATCTGACCAAACACAAGCGCATCCACACTGGGGAGAGGCCATTTGAATGTTCTGAATGCCACCGACGGTTTATCTGTTCTGCTGATCTGACCAGACACATGAGGATCCACAATAACTCACGGCCATATCCCTGCCAAGAGTGTGACAAGAGATTCCGCTTGGCCAACCACCTTAAAATTCACATGAGGACCCACACTGGGGAGAGACCATACTCCTGCCACCGCTGCCATCGCACCTTTGCTCGCACCCACCACCTCACCGGTCACCTGCCTAGATGTCGCTGAATGATGAAATTAGACTATATAAATAAACTCTTTTACTCTTATTGTAGTTATTTAATAAGGGAACAGTGATGTACAGAAGATGATTTTGTGCCCGACTCTGACCTGGTAATGCTAATAAATAGTAATGACATTAAAGGCCTGTATATTCTGTTGTGTAGTTCTGGTGTTTTTGTGTATGCCAACTTGATAATTGAGTTGGAAGCGTGTGTAGCCAATAAGAGAGTCATATCACATACATTTCAGTCTCCCAGTATTCATTGGTCTTGGAGGTGTGCACTGGCTGGTTTTCATATTGCAGCATGTCTGACTCTGCATATTACAATATGCAAGCTATTGAAGAGGAATGATTCAAGCTCTTAAAGTCTCTGCATGATCAATCCGCCATCTGCAGTGGCAGTATAGCGTTTACTGAGATGCAGCCACCGCAGTAGTCAGAGGAAACAAACTTTTTAAGTAAGTAGGTTTGTGTTTATACAGGACTTTCCGCCCCCACCTACCGTCAACCAATCATGTCAATGCTGGGCTATACAGAGCCCTCCGCATTGTTACAAAATGTGAGAGGCGCACAGCGATGTGGTACGGAGCTTGATTTGGCCTCTGCATGCCTCCGGAGGCTCATACACGCCATACAAAGCCTCCGACCACATATGCAGATCAAGCATAAATAGTTTTTTAGGCTACACTATCATTCCCACATTTTGATAGTCAAATGAGGACATAGGGACATTCTCAATTGGTTAGCTAATTCTTCCATCCTCTCCTTGCCTCCTTTTGAAAAAGGTCAAAGGTAATCAAGGAAATTTGCATCCTGTAGCTCTAACTCCAAAAAGTTTTGGGACACTAAAGTCCATGGAGAGTAAGAACCCCTCCTCCCAGCTGCCCATTGCACTGAGGCTAGGTAACACTGTCACCACCGATAAATCCACGATAATCGAGAATTTCAATAAGCATTTCTCTACGGCTGGCCATGCTTTCCTCCTGGCTACCCCAACCCCGGCCAACAGCTCCGCACCCTCCGCAGCTACTTTCCCAAGCCTCCCCAGCTTCTCCTTCACCCAAATCCAGATAGAAGATTTTCCGAAAGAGCTGCAAAACCTGGACCCGTACAAATCAGCTGGGCTAGACAATCTGGACCCTCTCTTTTTAAAATGATCTGCCGCCATTGTTGCAACCCCTATTACCAGTCTGTTCAACCTCTCTTTCGTATCGTCCGAGATCCCTAAAGATTGGAAAGCTGCCGCGGTCATCCCCCTCTTCAAAGGGGGTGACACTCTAGACCCAAACTGTTACAGACCTATATCCATATATCCAGTTAATAAACAGATCGCTGACCATTTTGAATCCCACCGTACCTTCTCCGCTGTGCAATCCGGTTTTCGAGCTGGTCACGGGTGCACCTCAGCCATGCTCAAGGTACTAAACGATATAACCGCCAACGATAAAAGACAGTACTGTGCAGCCGTCTTCATCGACCTGGCCAAGGCTTTCGACTCTGTCCATCACCGTATTCTTATCGGTAGACTCAACAGCCTTGGTTTCTCTAATGACTGCCTCGCCTGGTTCACCAACTACTTCTCAGATAGAGTTCAGTGTGTCAAATCGTAGGGCCTGTTGTCCAGACCTCTGGCAGTCTCTATGGGGTACCACAGGGTTCAATTCTCGGGCCGACTCTTTTCTCTGTATATATCAATGATGTCGCTCTTGCTGTGGGTGATTCCCTGATTCACCTCTACGCAGACGACACCATTCTGAATACATCTTGCCGTTCTTTGGACACTGTGTTAACTAACCTCCAAACGAGCTTCAATGCCATACAGCACTCCTTCCGGGGCCTCCAACTGCTCTTAAATGCAAGTAAAACCAAATGCATGCTTTTCAACCGTTCGCTGCCGCACCCGCCCGACTAGCATCACTACTCTGGACGGTTCTGATTTAGAATATGTGGACAACTACAAATACCTAGGTGTCTGGCTAGACTGTAAACTCTCCTTCCAGACTCATATTAAACATCTCCAATCCAAAATGAAATCTAGAATCGGCTTCCTATTTCGCAACAAAGCCTCCTTCACTCATGCCGCCAAACATACCCTCGTAAAACTGACTATCCTACCGATCCTCGACTTCGGCAATGTCATTTACAAAATAGCTTCCAATACTCTACTCAGCAAATTGGATGCAGTCTATCAAAGTGCCATCCGTTTTGTCACCAAAGCCCCTTATACCACCCACCACTGCGACCTGTATGCTGTAGTCGGCTGGCCCTCGCTACATATTCGACGCCAGACCCACTGGCTCCAAGTCTGCTATAAGTCTATGCTAGGTAAAGCTCCACCTTACCTCAGCTCACTGGTCACAATAACAACACCCACCCGTAGCACGTGCTCCAGCAGGTATATCTCACTGGTCATCCCCAAAGCCAACACCTCCTTTGGCCGCCTTTCCTTCCAGTTCTCTGCTGCCAATGACTGGAATGAATTGCAAAAATCGCTGAATCTGGAGACTTATATTTCCCTCACTAACTTTAAACATCAGCTATCTGAGCAGCTAACTGATTGCTGCAGCTGTACATAGCCCATCTGTAAATAGCCCACCCAATCTACCTACCTCATCCCCATATTGTTTTTATTTACTTTTCTGCTCTTTTGCACACCAGTATTTCTACTTGCACATCACCATCTGCTCATCTATCACTCCAGTGTTAATTTGCATATTTCCATTAGGGACCGCCTACTCTGTGCGGGTGTGCAATAATCCAAATCAAATTTTATTGTTCACAAACATATATTTAACAGATGTTATTGTGGGTGTAGCGAAATGCTTGTGTTCCTAGCTCCAACAGTGCAGTAATATCTAACAATTCACAACAACACACAAATCTAAAGTAAAAGAATGGAATTAAAAAATATATAAATATTTAGCACGAGCAATGTCGGAGTGGCATTGACTAAAATACAGTAGAATAGAATACAGTATATACATGAGTAAACCGATGAGATGAGTAAACATTATTAAAGTGACTAGTACGCATTTCACTGTAAGGTCTACAGGTCTACACATGTTGTATTCGGCGCATGCGACTAATAAAATTTGATTTGATTTGATTTAGTGCTCTATTATTAAAGTGGCCAGTGATTCCATGTCTATGTATATAGGGCTGCAGCCTCGAAGGTGCAGGGTTGAGTAGCCGGGTGGTAGCTGGCTAGTGATGGCTTTTTAACAGTCTGATGGCCTTGAGATAGAAGCTGTTTTTCAGTCTCTCGGTCCCAGCTTTGATACACCTGTACTAACTTCTCCTTCTGGATGATAGCGGGGTGAACAGGCCATGGCTCAGATGATTGATGTCATTTGATCTTTTTGGCCTTCCTGTGACATCGGGTGTTGTAGGTGTCCTGGAGGGCAGGCAAATGGGCAGACCACACCACCCTCTGGATAGCCCTGCGGATTTGGGCGGTGCAGTTGCCGTACCAGGCGCTGATACAGCCTGACAGGATGCTCTCAATTGTACATCTGTAAAAATTTCTAAGGGTCTTAGGGGCCAAGCCAAATTTATTCAGCCTCCTGACTTTGAAGAGGCGCTGTTGCACCTTCTTCATCACACTGTCTGCATGGGTGGACCATTTCAGATTGTCAGTGATGTGTACGCCGAGGAACTTGAAGCTTTCCACCTTCTCCACTGCAGTCCAGTAGATGTGGATAGGGGTGTGCTCCCTCTGCTGTTTCCAGAAGTATACGATCAGTTGGAACCCCTCCACCAGGACCTTCACCTCCTCCCTGTAGAGTGTCTCGTCATTGTTGGTAATCAGGCCTACTACGTTTGTGTCGTATGCAAACTTGATGATTGAGTTGGAGGCGTGCGTAGCCACGCAGTCATAGGTGAACAGGGAGTACAGGAGGGGGCTGAGCACGCACCCTTGTGGGACCCCTGTGCTGGTGATCAGCGAAGTAGAGGTGTTGTTTCCTACCTTCACCACCTGGGGGCGGCCTGTCAGGAAGTCCCAGACCCAGTTGCACAGGGCCTGGTTCAGACCCAGGGCCCCGAGCTTAATGATGAGCTTGGACGGTATCATTGTGTTGAAGGCAGGGATATAGACAATGAACAGCATTCTGCCGTAGGTATTCATCTTGTCCAAAAGGGATAGGGCAGTATGCAGTGCGATGGCAATTGCATCCTCTGTGGATCTATTAGGGCGGTAAGCAAATTGAAGTGGGTCTAGGGTGTCAGGTAAGGTAGAGGTGATATGATCCTTAACTTGTCTCTCAAAGCACTTCATGATGACATAAGTGAGTTCTACGGGTGATAGTCATTTAGTTCAGTTACCTTTGCTTTCTTGGGTGCAGGAACAATGGTGATCATATTGAAGCAAGTGGAGACAGCAGACTGTGATAGGGAGAGATTGAACATGTCCGTAAACACTCCAGCAAGCCAATTCGCCCTTTCACTCCTTCTAAACAACTTCTTTTTTTTTTACTTTGGTAAAGGGTCAAATCTACTAAAATTAGTCCACTCTGTTCGTAACAGATTCTAGTTTTGGGAACAGAAAACTGTATTGAGGTCAAACGTTTCGTCAATGAGAACATTAGCATAATGTAGGCCAAAATCCATCTCACTCCATCTTCTCCCACTGCCGGCCACTGGGCTTTCTCTCATCACCATTTTTGGTAGTGAGTGGAACCGCTAACCGGATGCTTCACACTAATACATCCTGTGAAATATCTTGCTGATTATTCTGTGGCAATATGGCGCAGCGCGTTTCAAAATCGCAATTGGGAGTTTTCCATAGGAATAGGTGGATGACGTCAGC
Source organism: Salmo salar (assembly GCF_965601325.2). Lineage (NCBI taxonomy): Eukaryota > Metazoa > Chordata > Actinopteri > Salmoniformes > Salmonidae > Salmo > Salmo salar. The sequence goes on from NC_138292.1 coordinate 24,444,846, forward strand.
GCTATCACTGTCTAGTGATTTTAACGCTGTCTATGCTTCAATGAGAAGGGGGCAGTCTTTCTCCCTGGGTAAAGCGGTGGTTTGAAAATATGTTGTTGGCTTTGATACTCGTGCCCCTCTTCACAACAAACGACTTCAATTATGGGAGTCTCAGACTAAAGTATGTAGCGAACGACAGAGCAGCGGAAGAATTTAGTGCAAGTCATCAGGCTCATTCTTATTATACTTCAGTGGCCAGGCTAGACCACTGGGCTTCTTCTCATCATATTTGGTGTGAAGTGGGAATTCCAACCGGATGCTTCAGATTTATACATCCGGTAAAACATCTGTTCCCTTTTTCTATGGTTTCCACAAGTTACCAAAGCCACAACATCTAAATTGGTTTCGACATAAGGTTAGCAGTGTGATTAAGGTTTAAACCCACATTTTTGAGAAATTGTAGAAATAGGTTCCGTGTGGCTCAGTTGGTAGAGCATGGCGCTTGTAACGTCAGGGTTGTGCATTCGATTCGCACGGGGGAACGGTACAAAAATGTATGCATTCACTACGGTATATGAGTGCCTGCTAAATGAGGTATGATATTTTAAAAAGGCGGGGTTTATGACTTTGTGGCTGTGGTAACTAGTGACGACCTTGTTCTATCAGTGGTGGAACGTTGCGGACATAGACCAGAAAGTGCAGCGTTTTATGGCGTCAACAAAGGAATGCGAAGCTGTGTGCCATTCTATCATTGAGCTATCATTGAGAATTTACAAGATACAAAGTAATTGGCCTTTGCTGTGTTGTTCTCGTTTACAAAGACTAGGCTACTAGCAGCTCAAAACAGTAGCTAGCTAGTTGGCTGCAACAGTAAGTAACGTTAGGTAATATAATCCTATAACGAGCTATGCTTATGTCTGAGCGGGTTGGGAGCAACATGAATGCTAATGTCATATTGAAGGGTTAGCTGACAACGTCACGAAAACGATGCTTCAATGGGGCAGAACTCCATGTGTTGTGATTCTGGATGTCCAACTAGCTAACATCAACAATGACTAGAAGCTGCCGTGTCGTTTTTTGAGGTGTTTTAACTGTTGCCACGTCATCTATACTATAATGGCTAAATTCCTCTAACTAGCTAACCAACAACTGTAACGATGTATTTGAGAGACAAGTTCTCATTTTGCAAATGTATTTATGTATTCAATAGACATTGGAGACGAAATATAGTTTACATGTTATCAAAAATTTAAGACAACCCCGTCTGTTTTGCCCTAGTTGTGTTCGCGTCGGTTTTGTTGCTAAACAACCAACCCGTCTATAGGCCAATTATTACTGGTAGGTTGACTGTTGGAAACGTATGCAGTTACATTTATTGTTCATACAGAGTTGTGGTTTCTTCAATTACCCGATGATTGGTCAAATCAAATTGGATTGGTCACATACACATGGTTAGCAGATGTTATTGCGAGTGTAGCGAAATGCTTGTGCTTCTAGTTCCGACAGTGCAGCAATATCTAACAAGTAATATCTAACAATTACAAAACAAAAGCCTAGTACCCACACATCTAACTAAAGGAATGGAATAAGAATGTATACAAATATGGATGAGCAATGTCAGAGCGGCATAGGCTAAGATGCAATAGATATGAGATGAGTAATGCAAGATATGTAAACATTGTTAAAGTGGCATTATTAAAGTGACTAGTGTTACATTTATTAAAGTGGCCAATGATTTCAAGTCTGTGTATATAGGCAGCAGCCTCTCTGTGCTAGTGATGGCTGTTTAACAGTCTGATGGCCTTGAGATAGAAGCTGTTTTTCAGTCTCTGTCCCAGCTTTGATACACCTGTACTGACCTCGCCTTTTGGATGATAGCGGGTTGAACAGGCAGTGGCTCGGGTGGTTGTTGTCCTTGATCATCTTTTTGGCCTTCCTGTGACTTATAGTGTGTTGCATGGTTTATTAATATGATCACTGCTTGGTATAGCTCTCTAAGGGATGATGCTAAATAAAACCTGCTCTTTTCCCCACAGAATTCAAATGAAGAAGCACTCCAGTCAACAAGATGAAGAGCAAACCTGGGAAAAAGCAACACAACAAAACCAAGAGGACTAAACACCATCGAGACCCCATCAAAACAGAGTGTGGAACACAGTTAGATGATGTTGACTGCAATAGAGAAGAACCAGACATTAGCCAATCACCCTACATTACTAAAGGGGTATATATCAGCTCCATCCAAATCAAAGAGGAACCAACAGACTTTGAACAGCAGGGAATGGGAGAGGAACCAAACCGTTCTGTTCCTTCCATCCAGAAGAACCACATCAAACATCAAAATACATCCAGTACTATGACCCGGTGTAGCGAGATATCATGGAGTCCTGTGGTGATGCTAACAAGATTGTCTAATGTAAGAAGAGTTAGTGGTCTTTCCCAACATGTGACAGTTAGTAACTAGAAAATAGTATTTACTTTTGGTTAATACATACTGTTGTTTCTTCATTTTTCTAATCCATAAGGTGGTGGTTAAGACTCTTCTGCGAGACACTAAAGTGTGTTTGGTGAAGGAGGAAAACCCAGACGAGACAGATGAAGGTAGGGCATAGTTCATACATCCAGTCCACCCTCAACACTGCATTTGAAATGGATGATGGGATTACTTGAACATCATTTGAACATTAATTTACCAAACTTTGAAATTAATATTTAGCAGAGATATTTACTCAAGCATTTTTTTGTTGAATGAGGAAATGAAGGAAATCATAACTATGTTCTGTTCCGTCATCTTTCTCTTTCTACCTTCTTTCCACTGCTCTGTCCCTCTCCCTCAGTCTCTACTTCTCAGTTCTTTCCTTGTCCACACTGCACCATCTCCTTCACTGACTGTTACTTCCTGGAGAACCATATCAAGACCAAACACCAGAAGCAGTACCTGGCTTTGTTCAAAAGCCAAGTCTCAACAAGTAAAACCGTGTATGCCGCCACACACAGCTGTCCCCACTGTAGCTGCATGTTCCATACCCCACGACAGCTACACGTCCACATCCGTCAGGCCCACCCCTCTCCCTCTCTAAGGAAACTCCACCCCTGCCCCTATTGTGCCCGGAGCTTCCAGTACATAGGCAGACTGCATACTCACTGCAAGGTTTGGCACAAAATGGCTGTTACTTTCATCGATGGATACCTCAGTTGCGCTGACTGTGGAAAGAGCTTCAAGAATTCCTGGGGACTGGGACCTCACCAGTGTCACAAGCCTGAGGACACTATGCCTGAGGATGGCCCTGTCTGTCTGAACATCGGCATGCCATGCTCAGAGTGTGGCAAAAGCTGCTCTAGTCCTCAGAATCTGCGCATTCACATGCGCACACACACCGGCGAAAAGCCTTACGTCTGTAAGGAGTGTGGCAAGAGCTTCTCAGAAGCCAGCAGTCATTGCAAACACATGATGATACACTCAGGGGTCAAGCCATTCAAATGCCAAGACTGCGGAAAGGATTTTGCCCGGATGTGGCACCTCCGAGTTCACATGACCGTTCACTCTGGCGAGAAGCCTTTATCCTGTCCCAAATGTGACAGGCGGTTTGCATACAGTTATTCTTTGAAGCTTCACCTGCGCACACACTCAGGGGAGAGACCTTTCAAATGTACTGTGTGTGGTAAAGACTTTGCGGACAAAGGTTATCTGAAGACGCATCTGAAGATCCACAACAATGAAAGGAACTACCATTGTGGGGTTTGTGGGCTGAAGTTCATAAACATTGCTGCATTGAAAACCCACCAGCGCACACACACTGGGGAGAGGCCTTTCCATTGCACAGTGTGTGACAAGACATTTTTCCGACACGCACACCTGAAGAACCACCAGCGCACTCACACAGGTGAGAAACCATACACCTGTACTGAGTGCAGCAAAAGCTTCACTCAGTCTGGAGATCTCACAAAACACATACGCACCCACACTGGAGAGAAGCCGTATGAATGTTCTGTCTGCCACGGCTGCTATACCTCTTCAGGGGATCTGGGCAAACACATGAGGATCCACAATAACTCACGGCCATATCAATGCCAGGAGTGTGACAAAAGCTTCCGCATGGTCGGTCACCTTAAAACTCACATGAGGACCCACACTGGGGAGAGACCGTACTCCTGCCCCCGCTGCCATCGTACTTTTGCTCGCGCCCACCACCTCTCTGGTCACCTGCCTAGATGTTGCTGAATGATTTGATTATTTATATACAGTCAACTCTTTTACTCTTGTTGTAGTTATTTAATAAAGAGCAGTGATGTACAGAAGATGGTTTTGTTCCTGACTTTGTTGTGTTAATAACAATAAATGGTAATGTCAATAAAGGCTGCTATATTCTGTGAAAGATGGCATGCCTGTTGTGTGGTTCTGGTGTTTTTTTGTATGTTTTCTTTGAGCTGAAATAAGAGCCTCATATCACATACATTTCAGTCTCCCAGTATTCTATTGGTAAACCATTATTGGCCTGCACTGGCTGGTTTTGATATTACAATAAGCCGTACATTTCATATTACAATATGAAAGCTTTTGAAGAGGATTGATTCAACAATTTAGTTTATTTGTTTCTGAAATCCCAGACCTAGGGCAACATTGTTAGTGTGAGAGTCAACCTGTCTGCCTATGGAGAATCAGGACAGTAAATTAAAGGGTATGCTCTATCTTCTTTACAACAGATGCTTTAGCCATACATAACTATCTTCTTGCTATTACAATGACCACAATTCGTCCTTGATAAATAAGATTAGAGTCCAGAACTGGCATAGCTACAAAAAATTGCTGATACAAAACTGATACTTTTGGCGAAAATGTATATTTATTTAAGAATACACACCAATCAACAGCCTCTAATTTTTTCATATATTCGAGGGGCCATTGTTTGATTGGTCAGGTACCGTGACGTTTTAACTGCAGAAAAGCAATGTTTGTCTATTATGTTGACAAGATAGTCAAGTGACCGCTCTAGCAATGGAAATACATGTCCTCCCTCAATGATGGAAGACAGGCTGGACCATTCTAGCCAATGAGAGGGCAGATAAACTTGGGCACAACAGGCAGGACTAAGTCGTTTTTATCCTAGCTGCCGCAATGCCACGTGCATCCACTTATATCCGTACATTTATAACAACCTAAACATTACGAAACTTATATTTTATCAAAAAAAGCCTCACGTAATTCGACACTCTCATAGACCTCCATACAACAACAAAACATTTATCTCGCGGACAGATTCTAACGAGAGTAAAGCCTCTCGCTTCGCCTCTTCCTCTGTAAGGAAACGCATAATTCTTCCGGAGTAGCGAAACTTTATTTTCTATTCGTGAGTATTTGTACGAGAAACATAAACTTGTTCCTCTAATGGTTAATATCTTTACAATCAGTATTTGGTGGGTGATATCTAGTCGTCAAAAGCAGTAAAGTAGCTTACATTATCTACTATCTAGCTAATCTTGCTAGCTAACGTTAGCTAACGTTAGCCAGGCGAAGAGAGTCCATTTCTGACCCAGAAAGATATGCAACCTCGCTAACTTAACTAACCTCCCAATGATAACGTAAAAATGTATGATGTTTTCAAATGCTCTCATCTGCATGTTAAACCTATGATTTGAGACTGTACAGAAACTCGGTGCTACTGTTTTTGATAGTTGTATGTCCAGGTGACCGTTGTTGTAGAGACCCACAGTGAAGGTGTCCTAACACCAATAGAACCTAGCGGTCAAACTGGGAAATGGTTCAAATCGTTTTTCCACCATACATCTTTCCCATAGGGTATTGTAGAAATACTTAAAATAAGGGCTGCGTTTCGTGGAAGCTTACCCTGGCATGACGTTTTGATAACCATGTAAATATATTTTGGACAAGGTTACTTTAATCAATATATTCAGCTCTATTTACTCTCAGATCCAACAATTGCTAATTAGCATCAAAGTAGATATGCAAGACTACACATTTCATTTTGGAGGGCGTAAATATAGGTGAATATATTAGTAAAAGTCACATGGTTATCAAAACGTCACGCCAGGGTAAACCTACATGAAACAAAGCCCATATTTGAAGTTTCTAAAATCCCCAATCGGGAAAAATGTATGGTGGAAAAACAATTGGAACTATTTCATTGTTTGACTGCTAGGTTTTATGGGTATTATGACTTGTACTGTGACGATAATGTTGTTCAATTAAGGTATGTCGAAGACAAAACCCTAAGTCTGTTTACTAAGGCAGAATTGTGTTTCCACCAGCCTAGTATTTTGTTTACTCTGTAGTATCTACAGTTGAAGTCAGAAGTTTACATAAACCTTAGTCAAATACATTTAAACTCAGTTTTTCACAATTACTGACATGTAATCCTAGTAAAAATTCCCTGTCATAGGTCAGTTATGATCACCACTATTTTAAGAATGTGAAATGTCAGAATAATAGTAGAGTGATTTTTATTTCAGCTTTCATTTCTTTCTTCACATTCCCAGTGGGTCAGAAGTTTATATACACTCAGTATTTGGTAGCATTGCCTTTACATTGTTTAACTTGGGTTAAACATTTTGGGTAGCCTTCCACAAGCTTCCCACAATAAGTTGGGTGAATTTTGGCCCATTCCTCCTGACAGAGCTGGTGTAACTGAGTAAGGTTTGTTGGCCTCCTTGCTTGCACATGCTTTTTCAATTCTGCCCACAAATTTTCTATGGGATTGAGGTCAGGGCTTTGTGATGGCCACTCCAATACCTTGACTTTGTTGTCCTTAAGCGATTTTGCCACAACTTTGGAAGTATGCTTGGGGTCATTGTTCATTTGGAAGACCCATTTGCAACCAAGCTTTAACTTCCTGACTGATGTCTTGAGATGTTGCTTCAATATATCCACTTAATTTTCCATCCACATGATGCCATCTCTTTTGTGAAGTGCACCAGTCCCTCCTGCAGCAAAGCACTCCCACAACATGATGCTGTCACCCCCGTGCTTCACGGTTGGGATGGTGTTCTTCGGCTTGCAAGCCTCACCCTTTTTCCTCCAAGCATAACGATGGTCATTATTGCCAAACAGTTCTATTTTTGTTTCATCAGACCAGAGGACATTTCTCCAAAAAGTTCGATCTTTGTCCCCATGTGCAGTTGCAAACCGTAGCCTAGCTTTTTTTGGCAGTTGTGGAGCAGTGGCTCCTTCCTTGCTGAGCGGCCTTTCAGTTTTACTGTGGATATAGATACTTTTGTACCTGTTTCCTCCAGCATCTTCAAATCAAGTTTATTTGTCATGTGCACCGAATACAACAGGTGTAGACATTACAGTGAAATGCTTACTTAAAGGCTCTAACCAATAGTGCAAAAAAGGTATTAGGTGAACAATAGGTAGGTGAAGAAATAAAACAACAGTAAAAAGACAGGCTATATACAGTAGTGAGGCTATAAAAGTAGCGAGGCTACATACAGACAACGGTTAGTCAGGCTGATTGAGGTAGTATGTACATAGGGTTAAAGTGACTATCCATATATGATGAACAGAGAGTGGCGGTAGCGTAAAAGAGGGGTTGGCGGGTGGCGGGACACAATGCAGATAGACAGCCCGGTTAGCCAATGTGTGGGAGCACTGGTTGGTCGGCCCAATTGAGGTAGTATGTACATGAATGTATAGTTAAAGTGACTATGCATATATGATAAACAGAGAGTAGCAGCAGCATAAAAGAGGGGTTGGGGGGGGGCACACAATGCAAATAGTCCGGGTAGCCATTTGGTTACCTGTTCGGGGGTCTTATGGCTTGGGGGTATAAACTTGAATTATTTTTGTTCTAGACTTGGTACTCCGGTACCGCTTGCCGTGTGGGAGTAGAGAGCACACTCTGTCTATGACTGGGGTGGCTGGGGTCTTTCACCATTTTTAGGGCCTTCCTCTGACACCGCCGGTGTAGAGGTCCTGGATGGCAGGCAGCTTAGCCCCAGTGATGTACTGGGCCGTACGCACTACCCTCTGTAGTGCCTTGCGGTCAGAGGCCGAGCAATTGCCGTACCAGGCAGTGATGCAACCAGTCAGGATGCTCTCGATGTTGCAGCTGTAGAACCTTTTGAGGATCTCGGGACCCATGACAAATCTTTTTAGTTTCCTGAGGGGGAATAGGCTTTGTCGTGCCCCCTTCACGACTGTCTTGGTGTGTTTGGACCATTCTACTTTGTTGTTGATGTGGACACCAAGGAACTTGAAGCTCTCAACCTGCTCCACTACAGCCCTGTCGATGAGAATGGGGGTGTGCTCGGTCTTCCTGTTCTTGTAGTCCACAATCATCTCCTTAGTCTTGGTTACGTTGCTGGATAGGTTGTTATTCTGGCATCACCTGGCCAGGTCTCAGCCTATAGGGAGGAGGTCAGTCTCGTCATTGTCGGTGATCAGGCCTACCACTGTTGTGTCATCTGCAAACTTAATGATGGTGTTGGTGTCATGCATGGCCACTCAGTCGTGGGTGAACAGGGAGTACAGGAGGGGACTGAGCACGCACCCCTGGGGGGCTCCAATGTTGAGGATCAGCGTGGCAGATGTGTTGCTACCTACCCTCACCACCTGGGGGCGGCCTGTCAGGAAGTCCAGGATCCAGTTGCAGAGGGAGGTGTTTAGTCCCAGGATCCTTAGCTTAGTGATGAGCTTTGAGGTTACTATGGTGTTGAACGCTGAGCTGTAGTCAATGAATAGCATTCTCACGTAAGTTTTCCTTTCGTCCAGGTGGGAAAGGGCAGTGTGGAGTGCAATCATCTGTGGATCTGTTTGGGCGGTATGCAAATTGGAGTGGGTCTAAGGTTTCTGGGATAATGGTGTTGATGTGAGCCATTACCAACCTTTCAAAGCACTTCATGGCTACGGATGTGAATGCTACGGGTCTGTAGTCATTTAGGCAGGTTGCCTTTGTGTTCTTGGGCACATGGACTATGGTGGACTGCTTGAAACATGTTGGTATTACAGACTCAATCAGGGACATGTTGAAAATGTCAGTGAAGACACCTGCCAGTTGGTCAGCACATGCCCAGAGCACGCGTCCTGGTAATCCTTCTGGCCCCGCAGCCTTGTGTATGTTGACCTGTTTAAAGGTCTTACTCACGTCGGCTACGGAGAGCGTGGTCACACAGTCATCCGGAACAGCTGATGCTCTCATGCATGCCTCAGTGTTGCTTGCCTCGAAGCGAGCATAAAAGTGATTTAGCTCGTCTGGTAGGCTCGTGTCACTGGGCAGCTCGCGGCTGAGCTTCCCTTTTGTAGTATGTAATAGTTTGCAAGCCCTGCCACATAAGACGAGCGTCGGAGCCGGTGTAGTATGATTCAATCTTAGCCCTGTATTGGTGCTTTGCCTGTTTGATGATTCGTCACAGGGCATAGCCGGATTTCTTGTAAGCTTCCGGGTTAGAGTCCCGCACCTTGAAAGCGGCAGCTCTACCCTTTAGCTCAGTGCGAATGTTGCCTGTTATCCATGGCTTCTGGTTGGGGTATGTATGTACAGTCACTGTGGGGACGACTTCCTCGATGCCCTTATTGATAAAGTCAGTGACTGATGTGGTGTACTCCTCAATGCCATCGGAAGAATCCCAGAACATGTTCCGGTCTGTGATAGCATCTGCTTCATCTGACCACTTTTTTTATAGACCGAGTCACTGGTGCTTCCTGCTTTAATTTTTGCTTGTAAGCAGGAATCAGGAGGATAGAGTTGTGGTCGGATTTACCAAATGGAGGGTGAGGGAGAGCTTTGCACGCATCTCTGTGTGTGGAGTAAAGGTGATCTAGAATTGTTTTCCCTCTGGTTGCACATTTAACATGTTGATAGAAATTTGGTAGAACTGATTTAAGTTTCCCTGCATTAAAGTCACCGGCCACTAGGAGCCTCGCCTCTGGGTGAGCAGTTTCCTGTTTGCTTATTTCCTGATACAGCTCATTGAGTGCGGTCTTAGTGCCAGCATCCGTCTGTGGTGGTAAATAAACAGCCACGAAAAGTATAGCTGAAAACTCTCTTGTCAAATAGTGTGGTGTGCAATTTATCATAAGATACTCTACTTCAGGTGAGCAAAATCTAGAGACTTCCTTTGATTTCGTGCACCAGCTGTTGTTTACAAATATGCACAGGCCGCCCCCCCTCGTCTTACCGGAGTGTGCTGTTCTATCTTGCCGGTGCAGCGTATATCCCGCTAGCTGAATATCCATGTCGTCATTCAGCCACGATTCCGTGAAACATAGGATATTACAGTTTTTGATGTCCCGTTGGTAGGATATTCGTGATCGTACCTTGTCTAATTTATTGTCCAATGATTGCACGTTGGCGAGTAGTATTGACAGTAACGGCAGCTTTCCCACTTGCCTTCTCCGGGTCCTGACCAGGCATCCGGCTCTTTGTCCTCTGTACCTGCGTCGCTTCCTCTTGCAAATAACGGGGATGTCGGGCCTGTGGGGTGTTTGGAAAATGTCTTGTGCGTCGTCCTTGTTGTAGAAAAAAGCTTTGTCTAATCCAAGGTGAGTGATTGCTGTCCTGATATCCAGAAGCTCTTTTTTTGCCGTAAGATACGGTTGCAGAAACATTATGTACAAAATAAGTTACAAATAACGCTCAAGGTCCTTTGTTGTTCTGGGATTGATTTGCACTTTTCGCACCAAAGTAGGTTCATCTCTAGGAGACAGAACGCGTCTCCTTCCTGAGCGGTATGACGACTGTGTGGTCCCATGGTGTTTATACTTGCGTAGGATGAGCCAGACTTGTGGTCTACAATTTTTTTTTCTGAGGCCTTGGCTGATTTCCTTTGATTTCCCCATGATATCAAGCAAAGAGGCAATGAGTTTGAAGGTAGGCCTTGAAATACATCCACAGGTACACCTCCAATTGACTCAAATGATGTCAATTAATCTTTCAGGAGCTTCTAAAGCCATGACATAGTTTGCTAGAAATTTCTAATCTGTTTAGAGGCACAGTCAACTCAGTGTATGTAAACTTCTGACCCACTGGAATTGTGATTAAGTGAAATAATCTGTCTGTAAACAATTGTTGGAAAAATTACTTGTCATGCACAATGATGTCCTAACCGACTTGCCAAAACTATAGTTTGTTAACAAGAAATTTGTGGAGTGGTTGAAAAACGAGTTTTAATGACTCCAACCTAAGTGTTTGTAAACTTGACTTTAACTGTATCTTGCTAGCCCTTGACCATGACTCAGTTCAGTTCCATTCCATTACACCTGAGCTGTGTGTGTGTGTGTGTGTGTGTGTGTGTGTGTGTGTGTGTGTGTGTGTGTGTGTGTGTGTGTGTGTGTGTGTGTGTGTGTGTGTGTGTGTGTGTATATAACACACACACAGAGAGTGCCTTCAGAAAGTATTCATACCCCTTGACTTATTCCACATTTATTTTGTTACAGCCTGATTTCAAAATGGATTAAATATATTTTTTCCCTCACCCATCTACACACAATACCTTAGAATGACATAGTGAAAATGTGTTTTTAGAAATGTTTGTAATGTGATGTTCATATGTACTAATCCTGTGCAGGTGTTGTTTCACATGGTCTGCCACTGCAAGGACGATCAGCTGTCCGTCCTGTCTCCCTGTTGCGCTGACTTAGGCTTCTCACAGTACGGACATTGCAATTTATTGCCCTGGGCACATCTGCAGTCCTCATGCCTCCTTGCAGCATGCCTAAGGCACGTTCACGCAGATGAGCAGGGACCCTGGGCATCTTTCTTTTGGTGTTTTTCAGAGTCAGTAGAAAGGCCTCTTTAGTGTCCTAAGTTTTCATAACTGTGACCTTAATTACCTACCGTATGTAAGCTGTTAGTGTCTTAACGACCGTTCCACAGGTCCACGTTCATTAATTGTTTATGGTTCATTGAACAAGCATTGGAAGCAGTGTTTGAACCCTTTACAATGAAGATCTGTGAAGTTATTTGGATTTTTACGAATTATCTTTGAAAGACAGGGTCCTGAAAAAGGGATGTCTTTTTTTGCTGAGTTTATAACGCTTTCTATTCAGGACAAAAAGTATATTTCTTTGTCATATTTTTTGCAGTATTACTTAAGTATTACTTGCGAACAGGGTGCATGTTTTGGAATATTTTTTTTATCTGTACAGGCTTCATTCTGTTCACTCTGTCATTTAGGTTAGTATTGTGGAGTAACTACAATGTTGTTGATCCATCCATTAAACTCAGTAGTTGTTTTAAAATCACCATTGGCCTCATGGTGAAATCCCTGAGCAGCTTTCTTCCTCTCCGCAACTGAGTTAGGAAGGACGCCTGTATCTTTGTATCGACTGGGTGTATTGATACAGTTTCCAAAGCCTAATTAATAACTTCACCATGTTCAAAGGGATGTTCAGCATCTGCTTTTTTTTAATTTTTACACATCTACCAATTGGTACCCTTCTTTGCGAGGCATTGGAAAACCTTGCTGGTTGTTGTGGTTTAATCTGTGCTTGATATTCATTACTCGATGGAGGGACCTTACAGGGTACAGAGATGGAGTAGTTATTCAAAAATCATGTTAACTACTATTATTGAACACGGAATGAGTCCATGCCACTTATGTGACTTGTTAAGCACATTTTTACTCCTGAACTTATTTAGGCTTGCAATAACAAAGGGGTTGAATATTTATTGACTCAAGACATTTCAGCTTTAATTAAAAAAAACTACAAAACAAATTCCACTTTGACATTATGGGGTATTGTGTGTAGATCATTGACACAATCTCAATTGAACCAATAAAAATGTAGTCTGTAACAAAACAGAATGTGGAATAGGTAAAGGAGTGTGATTATTTTCTGAATGCATTGTATATGGCTCTGCATTACACATAAAAAGAGTAATTGGACTAAGGTGTCTTCTGTAGTGGGTAGTTTTTGTTAAGAGCAGTGACGCTCGGCCTGAACATTTGACACGCATCACTTGCGGTACGGTTTTGGAAGCATAAGGACCTTATCTTTCATATTGCCGAGAAATAATTTTCAATAAACCAAAGATTAAATTGATACACACCTTTTTATAGGGTTAGGGTTCCCCACACGGCCATATTTCCATGTTACAGCGCTTTTTTACGAAAGACAGTCGACTACCTGTGCTAATTAGCTTACAGTAAGTGTATATTTTGCATTTGTGAAATTATTTTGATGTGAGATGAAAGTAGAGGGATTTATGTTTCTAGAACCGTACTGCAATTAAGAATCGATTCACGTTTATGAGTATTTAGCTGTTTTGGATTCGAGAGCCAATTCGCCCTTTAAACAACATGTAAGGTCCTTGGACTAAGTAGTAACGTTAGGCTGCTTTTGTCCAATATTGGGCTACTGTCTTGCTAGCTATGCAACTTAGCTAGCTAGCTCGCCCATCGATTAGCTATGTAAAAATGCATGTTGTAACCAAATGCTCTCCTTAGTATGTACCAGCTTGTTTGTTTTACTTTGTGGTGTTGGATAAGATGATTGTCATGATGATTCCTGACCTGGTGTCTCTGCAAGGGTGACGTTTATTCAAATCAACTCTTTTTTTTCCCACAGAATGCAAATGAAGAGGAAGGTGTAGACAATAACCAATCGACAAGATTAAGATCAAACCTGGGAAAACGCAATAAAACCAAGATGACTAGAAGTCATCGTGACCACATCAAAACAGATTGTGAAACACAGTCAGATGATGTTGACTCCAGTAGAGAAGATTCAGACATTGGCCAAGCACACTCTCTCAGCAGTAATGGGTTTACTTTCAACATCATCCAAATCAAAGAGGAGGAAACAGACTTTGAAGTGCATGAAACAAGTGAGGAACAAAACGGAATCAGATCAAATTGTCACTTGGATTCTAGAGCACTCCACCAGGATTCTTTAACCATCAAAACCAAGACTGAAACAGATTCTGTTTACATTAGCCAAGGAACGGCGGAAATTAAGACTGAGCATGATTCTGAAATCAGAGTGGTTAAGATAGAAACTAAAGTGTACGCCCCCTCACACAGCTGCCCCCACTGCAGTTGCATGTTCCACACACCACAGCAGCTACTTATCCACACCTGCCAGGTCGCGAATTCTGACAACATTGTGGATTTTTTGTTGAAGACCCCGTTTCATTCTTTGGAGTCCACAGAAAGGGTGCAAATTAAAACCGAGGGTCGACCTCTGCCTGAAATCAAGTACATAAGGAAGGATGACAAAGTGAGGAGGGCGTTCAATACCAACTGGTATAAAAAGTATCAATGGCTAACAGGGAGTCTTTCATCATGCCGCTTGTATTGCTGGCCTTGTCTGCTCTTTGGAACGTTTGAGCCTTGGGCTAAAGGGGGGTTCAGTGACCTGAAGAACATTGACCGTTCAGCTAAACGGCATGACGAAAGCCGGGAGCATCTCAACTCCTACGCAAAACTCAAGCTTTTGGGACAGCCGAGTCATCGTGCCAATCACTCACTTAATGAAGGCCTGCGTATTCAAGCTGCGCAACACAATGAGAAGGTCCGAAGAAACAGGGATGTTCTTAAACGTCTCATTGACAGCATTGCATACTTAGGCATGCAAGAGTTGGCTTTTAGGGGGCACGATGAGACGGAAAGTTCCGCAAACAAAGGCAACTACAGGGAATTGGCAGAGGTAATCGCGCGGTATGATGCTTTACTTGCTCAGCATATGGAATCTTCAACTGTGTTCACTGGAATGTCAAGAACAATTCAGAACGACTTGATAACTGCTATCGCATCATCAATTAGAAGTGAGATTAAAAGCGAGGTTGACGCTGCTCCATTTTTCTCATGGCAAATGGATGAAACTACAGACCATTCGCAGTTGTCTGTCATTGTCAGGTATGTGGATGATCGGGGGTGTGTCCAGGAGCGTTTCTTGGGCTACTTTGATGTGTCAGCTGGGCGAGATGCACAGTCTGTTTTTGATCTAGTGAATTCGGAGATGTCAGAGTTTAACTTTGTGGAGAAACTAGTCGCTCAAACATATGATGGCGCTGCTGTAATGGCTTCTGATTTAAATGATCTGCAAGCAAAAGTAAGAGCTGTAGCTCCGAGCGCCACCTTTGTGCATTGCTATGCACATCCCCTCAACTCCGTATTAAGCCAGAGCGTGAAGTCTATGCCCAAGACCAAGGTTTTCTTTGCCACACTGGGTGGCTTCGCAACTTTTTTTTGTAAGTCCACTAATAGAATGCTGCTAGAAAAGGCCGCTTGTGCAAGTTTGCCAAAAAACGCACCAACACATTGGAATTTCACGTCCAGAGTCGTTAACACGGTGGCAAAAAACTTTGAGCATCTGTTGGACACATTCACAAGTATCACAGAGCATCCTAACATGGATGATGACACGATTTTCGATGCAAATGGGTTCAAGACACAGCTGGAAGATTTTCATTTTATTTTTTTACTTCTCACTTTTGAATATATATTTGCTTGCACAGATGTGGTTTTTGACAGTGTGCAACAGAATGCCATGGATGTAGAATTTTGTAAGAGGAGGATTGAGAATATTTTACTCAAGATAGAGGAGCACAAATCTGAAGAAGAATTTAGTGCTATATATCAGAAGGCTTCGAACATGACAGATGATCCAGAGTTTATGCACAGAAGGAAGCGGAGGCAGGGCACTCAGGATGTAATGCAGACGTACAAATCACTGTACGATTCAATCCATGACAATATCAACACACAAATAGCACAGAGGTTCCAAAGCCTGGACAGCAGGAGATACATGGAGTTGTTAGATGATGAGAAATTTGAGTCATTCCGGAGTGAATTCCCTACAAATGCAATGGAAAGCCTGTCCCAGAGCTATGGCCGTTTTTTCAACATGGAAAAACTGAAAAATGAGCTGCAAGTGTTCTACTGTGGCGAGGAGCTTCAAGGGAACAGTCGAAAACTGTGTGACAGAATCTTGCATTTCAAGGGGTGTGGATTGAATGAAGTGATGCCTGAGGTGTACCGGCTCATGTGCCTAGTTGCAACTATAGGGGCAACATCAGCAGGTGTGGAGAGCAGATTCTCTCGTCTGAAGAGGCTGAAAAGCTACACAAAGAACACCATGGGACAAGAGCGACTCAAGAACCTGGCAATCCTATCCATAGAAAGGAGAATTCTTAAATCATTGCAGAAGAATCCTCACTGGTATGAGAGGGTCATTGACCAGTTTGCCAACCAAACTATGAGAAGAATGGACTTTATATTCAAGGTAACCTTAATTTAATTTTTTTTTTAATTGTGCTGTTTTTTTTTTTATTGCGTCTATGTGTAATAGATTGTATATTTATGTAAATAGTATTTTATTTTTTTTTCTCGGCCCAACTGTGTTTTGAATTGGTTTGTTTCCAACAGTGATGGAGACTGGATGGTGGAAACTCCCTGAACTACTGAGAGGGAGTAAAAGGTCCCATGATGCCAGTAATGTATTAAAAGCAGCGTGTAGCTCCTGTTTGTAAGCATGTGCACATGTCCACAACCTTTCATTCTTCCTCTGGAGACCTCAACCCTTCTCATGCACTGCAGTCAGCATTGACTAAAGCTATCAGTGTCATCGAAAGATGTCAGTTTGTTTGACCTCTGCTGTTGCTACTAAAGAACATTAAAACTTAAACTATTTTGCTGAATGCCTGTTTTCCTTTGGTAGTTTATATGCCTTTTGGACCCTGCACCCAAAGACTTATTTGAATTGTTGAGTACAGCATGCCAATTCTTGATTTTGTGTTGTATTTTCTAGTTATTATGGATCCCCATTAGCTACTCTTCCTGGAGTCCAGCAACATTAAGGCAGTTATAACATTTTTGTAGTTCGTTAACAAGGGAAGAGTGATGCACAGATGGTTGTATATGCCCGACTTACTGCCTGGGGATGACAAAAGTAACAATGATTGCTGTGAATAAAGTATGTGAAAGAGGACACGTTTGGTAATTGCACATTAGACATGACTTTAAAATCAATTATACAGTAATCACTTAAACAGCCTGTCATAACTGATTTGTGTCAATCCATATGCCATCAATGGCCTGCACTGGTTTTGATATTGCACCATGTCTCAGTTGCTAATAATCATACACATTCATTCTATTGAAGATGATTGGGCCAAGCATGAAGGCTACATTGTGATTCCCACATCTTGATAGTGATGGTCTCTACCAATTAGATTATTGTTCCTATGCTATTTTCTCCATTCCAGCCATTACAATGAGCCCGTCCTCCAATAGCTCCTCCCACCAGCCTCCGCTGTAGTTTAGATATTGGTTACAATAACCGTCATCTTGCTAATTCAATGGACACATTTCATCTTCGACAACACTATTACAGAAAGTACTGCTTTGATAAAGCTATAAAATGAGAAGGGCGCAACTGCTACAAATCTGATACCAAAAGTATGTGGACACCCCTTCAAATGAGTGGATTTGACTATTTCAGCCACACCCGTTGCTGACAGGTGTATAAATATCGAGGACACAGCCATGCAATCTCCATAGACAAACATTGGTAGTACAATGGCCCATACTGAAGAGCTTAGTGACTTTCAGAGTGGCACCATCATAGGATGTCACCTTTCCAACAAGTCAGTTCGTCAAATTTCTGCCCTGCTAGAGTTGCCCCGGTCAACTAAGTACTGTTATTGTGAAGTGGAAACGTCTAGGAGCAACAACTTCTCAGCCACAAAGTGGTAGGCCACAGAAGCTCACAGAACGGGACTGCTGAGTGCTGAAGCACGTAGTGTGTAAAAATCACCTATCCTCGGTTGCAACACTCATTACCGAGTTACAAACTGCCGCTAGACGCAACCTCAGCACAATAACTGTTTGTCGGGAGCTTCATGAAATGGGTTTCCATGGCCTAACAGCCGCACACAAGCCTAAGATCACCATGTCAATGCCAAGCGTCGGCTGGAGTGGTGTAATGCTCGCCGCCATTGGACTCTGAAGCAGTGGATATGCGTTCACTGGAGTGATGAATCACGCTGGCAGTCCGATCAACGAATCTGGTTTTGGTGGATGCCAAGAGAACGCTACCTGCCCGAATGCATAGTGCCAACTTTAAAGTTTGGTGGAGGAGGAGTAATAGTCTAGGGCTGTTTTTCATGGTTTGTGCTAGGCCCTCTAGTTCCAGTGAAGGGAAAGTTTAACGCTACAGCATACAATGACATTCTAGACGATTGTGGGCTTCCAACTTCATGGCAACAGTTTGGGGAAGGCCCTTTCCTTTTTTAGCATGACAATGCCCCCGTGCACAAAGCGAGGTTCAAACAGAAATGATTTGTCGAGATCGGTGTGGAAGAACTTGACTGGCCTGCACAGAGCCCTGACCTCAACCCCATTGAAGACCTTTGGGATTAATTGGAACGCCAACTGCGAGCCAGGCCTAATCGCCCAACATCAGTGCCCGACCTCACTAATGCTCTTGTGGCTGAATGGAAGCAAGTCCCTGCAGCAATGTTCCAACATCTAGTGAGTGGGAAGGCATTCCACTAAATGTTGCTGTTATAGCAGCAAAAGGGGAACCAACTCCATATTAATGCCCATGATTTTGGAATGAGATGTTCGACGAGCAGATGTCCACATACTTTTGGTCATGTAGTGTACTTGTAACTTTTCCCTTTCTGTGCTGATAACATAGAGATAGATAGAAGACTCATCTTTGTATATGTGCTATTACAGCAAATATTTTTTTATAACTAACCCAAGATAGACCAGAGCCTGTTGTTTCCAATGGGAGCAAATTCATCATAGTGGGCAGAACAAGCAAGGAGGTGGGCAGAGCTAAGCACGAGCTAGTGAGATCCTATTGGCACGTTCTAGCATTTATTTTCCTATTTCCATTAGGGAACACCAACTCTGTGAAATGTGCATGTGTAATAACTCAATTTGCCCTTGCACTCCTTCTAAACAACACAATTTTTGCAAAACTTTGGCAAAGGGTCAAGTCTACAAAATGCCTTGTTACGGATATATACTGTTACGGATTCTAGTTTTGGAAACAGAAAACTGTATGGAGATAAAATGCTTCATTGATTAGAACATTTGCAGAATGTTGGACAAAATCCATCTCGCTTCATCTTCTCCTACTTCTGGCCACTGGGCTTCATCTCTTCACCATATTTTGTAGTGAGTAGAAACGCCAACCGGATGCTTCACGTTTACATCCAGTAAAATATCTGGCTCAGTGTTCTATCTGTGATTATAGTGTCTGTGACAGCATGGGCAGCGACATTGCGGTAATCTCCATTATGAGGTGGTCAATTTTCTTCTTCACAATTGGCTGATCCCTCCTGATGGCCTGGTTGGACATGACTGCAACAGGGTCTCCAGGAGTGATCAGCCAATGAAGTTGTAAGTCCCACCCAGTTGGCTACATTAAAATGGTGGAATCGCTCAATTGTGCTGGCCATGCTAATTCGGCCTGTTGGCCACTAGAGGCCTCCATCGTTCTCTATGGCAGATACTTTTTGTCGAGAATGAATGTGGCTAGAATTAATCAGTCGAATCAGTCGCACATGACCCAGGGACCTTTGCCTGATTGGACAGGTTTCATGACGTTAACAATCCAGGAAATGCAGCGTCTTTCCGGTTAAAGATGGTGGATAAATAAAGATGTCCCACTCAGGCCGTTGATCATTGAAATAAAATGGTCAGTTCCGGTCTTCTTAACGTGGTGGCTCTCCAATGCATTAGTAGTTTGGTCTGGTCTGCTTAGTTCATTGACCGTAGATGAACCAGAATAATTAGGGAGTGGGATGTCTCGCTTCCTCTTCCGCCTCTGTTTCAGATGACAACAATCAGAAATAAGGTAGCTAGCAAAGCTATTTTCAAAACTATGCTGGGCTGCTTTTTTTTTTTTATCCGTGAGCATTTATACGAGAAACACAACATTTTCCTCTCGTGGTTGTCTTCATAATCAAGATAGCTACATTTGGTGGGTGACAATCTTACAAAGTAGCAAGGTAACGTTAGCTAACAGACACGTTTAGCTATCTTGCTACAACTATGCAAGCGTATAAAGGTTACCAACGACGGCGTAAAAATATAGCTAGTTAGGTTGTAACCAAAAGTTACTCTGCATGCTAGCAGGATGTCCATTTGACCGTGGTAATGATGATAATGCGGTGTAATGAAGGGCTATGAAGTAGTAGGCTATTGAGATTACTAAACCAGACTTCAGCATAGTTAATGCAGAATTGGGGTTTCTTACTTTTTACATGTTGGATGGGTTATTATGATCCCTGGTAGCTCTCTGTAAGGGTGATGTTCAATCAAACATGGTCTTTTCTCCACAGAATGTAAAGTAATGGGAAGGTGTTGACCTTAGCAGAGACACACTAGTCAACAAGATGAAGAACAAACCTGTGAAAAAGCAACACAAAATCAAGAGGTCTAAACACCATCGAGACCCCATCAAAACAGAGTGTGAAACACAGTCAGATGATGTTAACTGCAAAAGAGAAGAATCAGACATTAGCCAAGCTCCCTCTCCCAACACGAAAGGGGTCACTTCCAACTCCATCCAAGTTAAAGAGGAACCAGCAGACTTTGAAGTGCAGAGTCATTGCTTGGATTCTAGAGCACTCCACAAGGATTCTGGATCCGTCATAACCAAGACTGAAACAGATTCCGTTTACATTAGCCAAGGAACAGTAGAGATGAAAGCAGAGTATGATTCTGATTCTGAAATACATAAGGTGGTGGTTAAGAGAGAAACTCAAGTGTGTTTCATGAAGGAGGAGAATGTGGGTGAAGAAAACACAGATGAGGACACCGAAGACAGGAGGGATACAGACAGCAACAGAGGTATGCATGCACACCCATCTTTAAAATCTGTGTAATCTTAAAATTTGCATGAATATTTGATATTGACTGACTAGGCTAAATGGCTATTTGATATCGACTTTGAATTTAAGATTCATCATGAAACTATAAGACTACTCTCGTTTACTTTTGGAATTATATTGTTTCTTATTTTGGTTTTCATGTCCCTCTTCTGTAAATCAAATCACATTTTATTCGTCACATACACAGTTTACAGCAGGTATAAAAGGTGCAGTGAAAGGCTTATGTGCTAGCGCCCTCAACTATGCAGTACATCAGTCAATAGCAATAATAACAATAAAAAGAGTCAGGTCAAAAATACTCTTCTTATTATAACCATCTAGTATTCTCTCTTTGTCTTTTTCTACCCCTGCTTCTACCACTCTCCCTCTCCCTCAGTCTCTTCTCCTCAGTTCTTTCCTTGCACATACTGCACCATCTCCTTCACCGACCATTCCTTCCTGGAGAAGCACATCAAGTGGAACCACCAGAAGGAGTATCTGGCCATGTTGAGAAACAGTTTTTCAAAGAGCAGTGGAACAGAGACGGTCCCAGCACACAGCTGCCTCCACTGTAGCCTCATGTTCCAAACCCCACGGCTGCTTAGTATCCACACCCGCCAGATCCACCCTTCAGCCACTCCCCGGAAACCTGCCCGTCCCCACAGGGTTTCGGTGAAACTCTACACCTGCCCACAGTGTGCCCGCAGATTCAGGTACCTGGGCAGTCTGCAAAACCACTGTGAGCTTTCACACAAAATGGCTGTTGTCAGCACCAATGGACACCTCAGTTGTGCCGATTGTGGGAAGAGCTTCAAGAATTGTTGGGGACTGGGACCTCACCAGTGTCACGAACCAGAGGGCACTGAACCTCAGGACATTAAGCCTGTGGTTTGTCTGGATGTCGGCTTCCATTGCTCAGAGTGTGGCAAGATCCTCTGTAGTCCTCAGAGCCTGAACATTCACATGCGAATTCACACCGGAGAGAAGCCTTATGCCTGTAAGGAGTGTGGCAAAAGATTTGCGGAGAGCGGCAGTTTACGCAAACACCTGCTGATACACTCTGGAGTCAAGGCATTCAAATGCCAGGAATGCGGGAAGGATTTTGCCCGTATGAAGGGTCTCAGGAGTCACATGACCACTCATTCTGGCAAAAAGCAGTACTCCTGCTCCCACTGTGACCGGCAGTTTGGATACAAGTCTAGTCTGACCATTCACCTACGCTCTCACACAGGGGAGAAACCCTTTCACTGCACAGAGTGTGGTAAAGACTTCTCTATCAAGAGAAACCTGAGGCTTCACCTAAAGATCCACAACAATGAGAAAGGCCACCAGTGTGGGGAGTGCGGCCTGAAGGTGATAGACATTGGGGCGTTGAAGACACACATGCGCTCACACACCGGCGAGAGGCCTTACCACTGCACAGTGTGCAGCAAGCAGTTCATTCGACTGGAACATCTGAAGAACCACCAACGCACTCACACAGGTGAGAGACCATACGTCTGTTCGGAGTGCAGCAAGAGCTTTGCTCAGTCTGGAGATCTCACAAAACACATACGCACTCACACTGGAGAGAAGCCGTATGAATGTTCTGTCTGCCACGGCTGCTATACCTCTTCAGGGGATCTGGGGAAACACATGAGGATCCACAATGGTTCACGTCCCTTTCCCTGCCAGGAGTGTGACAAGAGCTTCCGCTTGGTCGGCCACCTTAAAACTCACATGAGGACCCACACTGGGGAGAGACCGTACTCCTGCCCCCGCTGCCTCCGGACCTTCGCTCGCACCCACCACCTCTCTGTTCACCTGGCTCAGTGTCGCTGATTGATAATGATTTGCCTGGCTGTGTCGCGCCTTTCTCAAACTCATTGCATTATGCTTTATGGGGGTAACTCACCCTTTTCACTACTCCCAATGTATAGCCCTTACCTGGGGGATGAGCCATATTTCACCAGAACACTGAGGTGGTGGTGGGGTATTTGGCTGACTATTACAGCGGACAAACAAGATGATGTAGGAAGCATCAATTCAAAGGTCCAATCGCTCCAGACATTGACACTCCACTAGATACAGCTAGATGCTGGGCAGAGTTTTTAGTTTGCATGCAGTTTCAGATTTGTTTTCTGGACGTTTAAGGGATAGTTCACTACAAAATACAAATGCATATACTTTCCCACTTGCCATGGCTTTAGGTGTAGATGATTCATCAAAACGTCAAGATGTGATTATAGCGCAATAAAGTGACTTAAATGTAAGGTAGACTATCATGTCAATTACTATTTAGAGTGAATTATCTCTGTTTTGTACTATATCTAAAATCTTGTCACTATTTTACTGAATGTATGATAACAAGTTTTTTCTTATGAAGGTGAGCAGATTGGGTCTCTGCAGTACATACAAGAAACAAATACTCTTTATACAGCCTATGTACTGAATCTATAACCTACTTTAACTGATAGTGTTGTCTTGGTGTGCGTGATAAATAGTAGTGTTGTCTTGCTGTGTGATAAATAGTGTTAACTGATTAATTACATTGTATTTATTCTAAATGATTAGGCAACTGTTGTTATAAGAATGTGTCAATGACTTGATATCTACTAAGTCATTACATTGACTAATAAATATGAACAACAATGTTAAGGCTGTTTAACCAAACCTTGCACAATGCAATAAATTATTTCAAAAAATTGTATATTGATATATTATTTTATTAGGTGGATGTGTTTTGTTTTGAAGCTTACCATTTCTGTACAATGTAGGCCTAATAGATGCTAGGAATTAATATAGCACGTACAGTGCCTTCAGGAAGTATTCATACCCCTTGACTTATTCCACATTTTGTGTTAAGGCCTGAATTTAACATTGATTTAAAAAAAAATATATATATATATATCACCCATGTACAGACAATACCCCATAGTGACAAAGTGAAATATGATTTTAGAACTTTTTGCAAATGTATTGAAAATTAAATACAGGAATATCTCATTTACATAAGTATTCACACCCCTGAGTCAGTACACACCCCTGAGTCAATATTACAACTGCAAGTCTTTCTGGGTAAGTCTCTTAAGAGCTTTCCACACCTGTGATTGTATAACATTTGCCTCAGCTCTGTCAAATTGGTTGTTGGTCATTGCTAGACAACCATAGGTTTAAGTGAAAGATCTGTATATGATGACAAGATGCTCACGTCTCGGCCCGGAGTAGTTTCCCAAAGGCGGGAAGGTAGCCCACGGGAAGGTAGCTTAAGCCCATAGAAATGCATTGGGATTATTTTGGACAGGTTTTGGTGAGAGTGAACCCTTTCGCTTCGCCTCTTCCTTTCTGCTGATATACACTGAGTATACCAAACATTAGGAACACCTTCCTAATATTGAGTTGCCCTCAGAACAGCCTCAAATCTTCGGGGCATGGACTCTACAAGGTGTCGAAAGCGTTCCACAGGGATGCTGGCCCATGTTGACTCCAATGCTTCCCACTATTGTGTCAAGTAGGCTTGATGTCCTTTGGGTGGTGGACCATTATTGATACACACAGGAAACTGTTGAGCGGGAAAATCCCAGCAGCGTTGCAGTTGTTGACACAAACCGGTGCGCCTGGCACCTACTACCATACCCCGTTCAAAGGCACTAAGTTATTTGCTGCTGTGCATTCTTGAAATCACTTGCATCTTTTGAACTTGTGTTAAATCCACTCCTCATGTCATTGAGGACCACAAACACTTTTGTCCCTAATAGTATCCTATAGTAAGCCAGCCAGTCATCAGCTGTGAACCTTACTCACACATTCATTTACAGCCTGAATATGCATCACTTGGACAAGGGTCCCAAACAAGCTTGTCTGGGTCAATTCAAGGAGAATTGCTCTATTATTTTTATGTCCGTGATTACGAGGACGTAGCTGTAACTACCACTCGGGCACAGATAACAAAGATGTATTTAGAACTAAATAATATTGAGTGTACCTTTGTTTAAAGCTGGAATCAATACGTTTTAAACCGTGTCCATTTTTCATTTAGCCGCGTCATGTCTGTGCAGAGGAGGGGACGGGAGATAAATGGGCTGGATCTTCTAATTCCCCTGTTGCCGTTATCATAAGTGTTGAACAACCACGGGTTTTAAAGATCGGGCGTTAGGGGAGGCAGGCCGCACAAAGAAAGTTAATAGATTTAGAAAATTGAGATGGATTGTGCAGCAGACATATTTAGAATGTTCCATTGGTTTGGCAGGAAGATGGACAAATATGATCAGGGGTTGTGGTGGTGGTGGGGGGGAATAAAACAGAGTACACACACACACAGGGCAGCAGCAGAGAATGTATCCTGCCTCACAGATAAAGGCGTTAGTGTGAAGATATGTTGAGTGAGTGTGTGTCTCTGTTATGGTTAGTACTGTAATGGCTGGATCTGTCATAGTTTGAAGTCCAGAACTGCCTTATTGCAGATGAGTTCACCCGTGAATTGTCACTGAAGGGTCCTAATTGACAAGCAGTTCCTTTCTCAGGGCAGCAGGGGGAAACCGCTAGCTGTCGATGGATGCTTCAGCCAGGGAATACGGGAGGAAATCTCTCCTCTGATTTAGGGGCAGGCAGGAGGAAGAGCTTGAGTGCTGTTAGATGGCACAAACCAGAGACGGGAGTTACAGACTTAGCACATTGTTTCAGATAAGCACAGAATGTTCTGAATCAGAAGGTCTCTATTCCATTTGATAACATTTAAGTCATTTAGCAGACGCTCTTATCCAGAGATAATGTAGTGTTGATCAGTGTTACATGTATTCTTGTATCTGTAGTGTTGATCAGTGTTACATGTATTCTTGTATCTATAGTGTTGATCAGTGTTACATGTATTCTTGTATCTATAATGTTGATCAGTGTTACATGTATTCTTGTATCTATAGTGTTGATCAGTGTTACATGTATTCTTGTATCTATAATGTTGATCAGTGTTACATGTATTCTTGTATCTATAGTGTTGATCAGTGTTACATGTATTCTTGTATCTATAGTGTTGATCAGTGTTACATGTATTCTTGTATCTATAATGTTGATCAGTGTTACATGTATTCTTGTATCTATAATGTTGATCAGTGTTACATGTATTCTTGTATCTATAATGTTGATCAGTGTTACATGTATTCTTGTATCTATAATGTTGAGCAGTGTTACATGCCACAAGTGGAATACACCCCTTTTATTTAGCACTGTGTTTTTTTCCGTCTAAAACTGCTTTTAGAACCTGTAGAAAGAGAACACAGCCAAAGATTTTGTGTTTCCTATTTTGAAACCAGTCATTGTGTCCAATGACAAACATCTCTCTCCTACATTCTGTCCTATTTTCTATAATATTCACATAATTATGGCATGATGCATCTCTTCCCTCCCTTCAATAATGTATTTTTTTCTCTATGGCTCTTATTTTCCATCCATTATCTCTCCCCAGCCTCAGATACATTGTATTTATGGTGCTCCAGTATACTCTATGAATGTCTGACTCTGCAATGACATTATATTTCATCAGTACAATATAGATGATACTATTGCGGATACTACTGCAAATCATCAACAAATCGAAACATGAAAGCAAACATTTATTTAGCCTTCGACATCCCAAAGACAAATAGCAAAAGCATTTTCAATCTGTCCCCCTGACAGACAGTTGGTAGTCTTTTAGGTTGCAGTCTAAAAATTGAATTACCTCATATTGGATCCTATAAAAGTCCAGTTGGGGGGATTTTCTTTCTGTGATGTAATTTGAGGTATCCAATTTTCCTCGTATTTACTGTCTATATTTTTGTCAATTTGGCAGAGGAACACATTGTATGTGTTGGTGCTTCAATGTCACCGGTGTCGTCGTGGTACGGTGGTTTTGGCTCTCGTCGGCCCTGGAGGTCAGTGTGTGGGAAGAGAGGGTGGCTCTATGGGGGCTTTGGAGCCGCTCTCGGCCCGTCCCTTTGGGCTCCACCAGGTCCGCATCCACTCCTCTCATTCATGAAGGGGTCAAAATGCGGGTCAAAACATCCCGTTAGACTGGAGAGACGCGCTGGTGTGTAGGCGTAGATGAAACTGGGTATTTTGGGGGGGCTTTGGTATAGGCTGCAGCTGGTAATAGTTATTTCGCCTCACTCTCTCACAAGTCCAAAGATGCCAAAAACTATTGGTTTACACAAAAGAAGAAGGAAAAAAACAACTCAATTGTTTGGGAAAGAGTACAATGAGGAGGCTGGTGAACAACCTGGGTATGTTAGTGGGGTCACGACCCAAAGTGGGCCACTGATATGTTAATGGTGGATCGCGACATGTCAGAGTAAAATATATATATATATATATAGCCTATATATTTTTTTACATTTATTAGGAACTCCCTCTGGGCTCTCAACTTACGGTTGAGTGTTAGAATAGTAAAATACACAAGGTGCAATTTCAAAATTTGGTTGTGCCTCAGCAGTTTTCGTCTTGTTATGTCAGTCACTGACATTCACTCAATTAGTCATGTCAGCGAATAATTTTTAGATTGGTAAATTAATCTATCCAGTTTATCTAAACTTGAAGTAATCAAGGCTGAATACCAACCGGACATGGAGGGCACACAGACCCACAATGCTGTTTACTTTCTGCATCTACGTCATATCGCTGTGTCTACCTTTAAAACTGAAAAGATTTCACTCCATCCCATGGCAAAATGAGTAGAATTGCTGAAAATTGTTATAAAATTGCAAAAAAAGGGCCCCCATAAGGGGGCATGTTTTCATGAGCTTGGGCCCATGGAAAAGACTGAATTTCTCATTTAGGTCCCACCCAAAAAACTGGTAAAATTCCCAGAACATTAGCTAAGATTCCCATTAAGTTCAAGTTATGGTTTTATCTAATGTTAGGATGATAACAAAATGTTTTTTTTTTTTTTAATTACCCAAAAAATTATTCTGGGAACTTTTAAAGAACAGATGACATGTGTTCTGGGAACATTCTGGTAACATCAGGTTATTTTGTTTTGCACCCTAAAAGAATCAAACACACAACTGGCAGAATCAACCACACAACTGTTTTTGTATTTTGAGAACATATATTTTGTGATATCCCCATAATGTTCTCACCAGAATGTTTCTATAGAGTAATGAAACATTCTGGGAACCTTTTAAATAACGGATTAAATGTGTTCTAGGGATATTTTTGCAACATCAGATTGAATGTTTTATACAAACATTCTATAATCATCAGCACGACTGGACAGTTTTTATGTTATGAGAACATTTGCCACAACCTAACGAATGTTCTGGGAACTTTCACAGAAACAGTTTTGGTTTGCTGGGCAGGCTGAAAAAGTATAACAACCTCTGTCCTAGACAATTGCTGCCAACTATTTGTTTTACACCCTCTGGCATGTAGGCCTATAGATAGGGCCTGTGTTTTGAAGTTCTGACCTAGAAAAACTCAGGGCCTTAGTTATATAGCCTATATGGTTCCAGAGGTTTTCCTAGTCAGTACATGTAGTGTATGTAGTGAGGACTTCCATGGCTATCACTAACAGGAACTGCTAACCACTTTCTCTTTGCTTGATTAAGGGCTTGTCCAGGTGTACCATCCAGCTAGCATCTGTCGCGGCCGCTGCTGTCGTGGCTCTCTGACCTCGGCCTCCCTCCTCCTCCATCCCCATGTAACCTTTTGCTCCCTCTGTCTGTGTAGGGAGGGATAGAAATGTGGATGGCGAGAGAGACTGACAGTGTGCGCTCCCCTGCTCAGTAAATATGAACTGCACCCAGTAGACAGACTCATTCATCACAGGGGAAAGGGAGAGAGGGAGGAGGGGGA
Source organism: Salmo salar (assembly GCF_965601325.2). Lineage (NCBI taxonomy): Eukaryota > Metazoa > Chordata > Actinopteri > Salmoniformes > Salmonidae > Salmo > Salmo salar. Next base: position 24,473,420 of record NC_138292.1, read on the forward strand.
CAGAGAGGGGCAGAATGGAGGGTAGAGGAAAGGAGCAAGGAGGAGAGGAAAGGAGCGAGCGAAGGAGCGGCAACAGAGAAGTGACCACCGTATAGCCAAAGAAGAAGGGAGAAAGAGGGAGAGGGTCAATTGGAGGAGGCAGATGGGGAGAGGACGAGAGGATTGAGGGATAAATAGAGGATAGTGGGTGTATTTGGGGAAGCATAGGAAACAGGAAGACTGATGAAATGTAGAGGGACAGAGAATGGATTCTATATTGTTTGAGCTCTTACAAGTGTAATTCCTGACAATGTGTAGATCCTGATGTCATTCTAACTCTGAAGACAGACAGGCTTCGGATCTCAATTTTAGAGACTTGTTGAACCTCAGACCTTGGCCTTCAATCACTTCATTTCTTAAAGGGAAGTGTATTGTAAGGGATTTCCACATCAACCAAACAAAACATATATTTACTGCGTTGTGGTCATTTTCCCTCCATGCTTTTTACAATATTAACCCTAGTTTTGATGCCATTAGCCTTATGTTGAGGCCTTTCCTACTGAATTAACTCAAACTAGCACACTAAACATTACCAAGGCAACTAGACTGTACACATCATTAGGCCTATACCTCATATACCTTCACTTTCAAAATCCCCTCTTCTCTACGGACCCTCCAACTCCTCCATTTAAAGCACCTTCCCTTTTCTTTCTCCCCCTAAACCTCCCCCTCTCTGCCTTTCCCTCCATCTCTCCGTCCTCCACAAAGAAAGACAGGAGAGAGGGAAGATGGCTGTGGCAGATGCCATATTTCGACTTTCTGTCAGTGTGATTAATATTGACACGGTGTGTTTCTTACCAGAGGGTTGTTGACTGTGTGTGTTGTGTTTTGATTTCATTATTCTGTGCTCAGGCAGTTTTTCTTAAAGATCTTACAATAACAGATGTGGGGTCTGAAATAGAGACACAGATATCGGGATGGGTTGAGTGCACTGGTCATATCACTAGTAGAGACATCGGTCATCAGTCCTCCTATCTGGACATGTCTTACCCCCTCAGGGTGGGCTATGCAGAGGCCTTATCAACTGTGACCCCCATGTATGTCTATGCCTGCGTTCATATTTCTAAAATACTTCCCCTCTGGACTCGAGAGGGATTTAGGCTAATCATTCATTTCAGTGTGAACAGTTGAGGAGGAAGAATCAAATCAATATCTAAATGTTGACTGCTGAGGAGAATAAACGAAGCAATGTGACGGAAAGGGAAAGGTTGAGAGACAAGAGAGAGAAAGAGGACGGGAAAGAAACAAAGATAAACTTTTACGAATAAACAAATAAAAGGCGAAACCGGGAAGAGAGTGCTAGATACGCTAGAGGCCGACGGGGGGAAACAGTTGTCGCTGGAGACTTGTATTGACTTTTCCCCCTCCTCAATCGCACGTGACTGGAGCCTGTGTGGGGGCTTAGAGAGAGAGAGAGAGAGAGACTGAGGGAGAGAGACTGAAGGAGAAATGAGAAAATAAATTACTCTGGAAAGATATGACGATAGGCTACACGCGGCTTTAAATCTGAAAGGGAATGCGCGACACACTCGACCAATTTGTCACTGCGCTCTTTACCTTTTTTCATTTATTTTTTTTGTACTTTTCCCCCTATTATTTTCGCCGCTTCAACACCCCGATGCCCCTAATTTACCCCGCTTTTCCCGTCTATCCAATTCTTCTTCACCCCATCCTGTTCCATCCATTCTCTTTACACATCTCCCACATTGTTTTTGTCTTGGTTAGGCTACTATTCGCCTAAAATTGTATCTGTTTATCTTTTTCTTTTTTGCATTAGGCTATTATGTATTATTAATAATAAACTACCTGCCTACATTTAACCCATGATCAACCACTTTCATGATGCTACTCTCCGCGTGGGATCATGCTACTTAACCCATAGGCTACCCAAAACGAGTGTCTTTATTTGTGCCCGTTTATAATTTATGACAAATCCATAAATCTATCAACCTAAACTACTTCTCTTTCAATAGGTCTACCTTCATCTGTAACTACACCCAAGGATCTGTGCCCACTCTCCCTCTTCCTCCTCCTCCTCCCCAAACATATCAAAATCTAAGAGAGAGGTGGGAAATGAGATGCATCGAAAAAAAAAAGAATGAGGGGAACCAACAGTAAAGGATGGTTGGAAAAATGGGTGGAAGAATGAAATGGAAAAGAGAAAAGCAAGAAAACGCAGAGTTAAAGTATACCCCCCTCTTTTATTTAATTTAGACGCCAGGCGAAAATCGATTCTGCCATTCGATACGCAATCCGAATCAAGGCGAATTAAGCGGGCGGAAATTAACTCTGAAAATATTTTTGATGGAGTGGCTTGTAGTCTCTCGGCCAAATGGACTGCAAAGTGGAACAAATGACAGGGGCCTAGTGGTGGAGACAGCGCCGCTCCATCTTCCATTAGGCCGTAATGGGATAGGTCCAGCCCCCTAGCTCGACTCGGCTGCATTAATCAAAACAGCCGCTATATGAAGATTTATGGTTCTCCCGTCGTCTCCGCTCCACTCCAGCGCCGCCGAAGCCAAAGCCAGTTCTCGGTGTGTGTGTGTGTGTTTGAAGAAAGGAGGGGGTGATCTCTCTCTCTCTCTCTCCACATACCTTGCATATACACAAACAGAGTCGCGTGTCTCGCTATGTGCACATGCTCCTTTATTCCGGGACTGTGTAATCGTATCTTGTCATTTTTGTCTACATGCATGTTATAGGACCTGTTTCTTCGATTGGTGCCTCTCATGGAGCTAGGTGATAGTCTATAGTTGATGTAGTGCAGGGTGACAGGATGCTTTGGTTCTGGGTTTCTACAGACTACATTCATAGTTTTAATATACACTGTATGTCTGTGACGCTGAAAGGCATTTGCCTGCTTTCCATCTGATTTTCTTTTATTACTGTTTATGACTGAACAGACTGAACTGACTGTTTTTTTTCCGAACCACAAACTTTTCATGAACAAATAAATCCTTAGGACACCACTGGCCAACAATCCTTAACTCTCAGGCATTCAACAGTGGGACTTTAATGATAGCTCAGCCTAGTGGCTGTACTGAACCATCCCTCCAGGTGGTTGATCTGTGGCCCAGTGAGAGATAGAGAGGGAGAGAGAGAGGGAGGGCCACTGCTATGCTGGGGCAGGGGGAGACAATCTGACTGACTAGCATTATGTCCTGGGAACAAGCCAAAAAACTTAAGCCCAGTTTTGATGAAATTAGACTGATCGGCCCACCGCTGAGAGACCCTGTCTGAATGTGTGTGTGGTTGAAACAGGGAGCAGGACTGGAGGTCTCCCAATGGATGACCTCATGCCGTTGTCCCTTATTTCCCAATCTCTCTCTCACACACACACATACGCACACACGCACACACAGTGACTTCTCTCCTTAACGCCTAACTTTTCCCAGCTCTCTCCTCTTCCCCCTACCTCTTTACTTCCTGTATCTTCTCCATTTTCCTTTCTCTTTGGGACCCATTATTTCTACCTGTCCCACCTCTTTCCCCTCTATATACCCCCCTATCTTTTTCCACTTTAGCCTATTCCCTTCGACCCCCGTCCCTGTCCCTAGCTCTCCCATGCGGATAACCAAACCAACATGGAGACATCTCTATATCCATCTATCTATCTCTCTCTCCTTTCCTTTTGCCCTCCCTCTTTTCCCTTCTTCTCTTTCTTTCACTGGCGCGTGGAGGGGAAGCTTGCTGCCAGTTTCAGTCTGCCGAAGGGTTTATTTAAATTAGAAACGCTTCAATCTCCTCCTCCCCCTCTTTCTCTCTCTCTTTCTCTCATTCTCTTTCTCTCTCTCCCCTTCTTTCTCTCTCCCCCACCTTCCTGTTGAAGCCTCCAGAGTCCAGTCAACACTGGGCAACTTTGTTTGTAGATGGAAGGGAAAGAGTGGAGGACGGACGGGGAGGAAGGAAGTGAGGAAATGAAGGGAGGGAAAGTAGAGGTGGGAGAGAAGGAGTTAGAGAGAGGTCAGGGGAGGCCTGCTAGTCAGTGTTCGTTAGTTCCTCCCTCCTCTCATGGCTCATTCCGCTCCGATTAGGCCTTTTAAAACGTCCCCTTCACTTGACTCTGTCTGTAGGCTACTGCCCTGCTTCCTAGACATCCTAGTATAGTACTCCTACCCTGTAGGCTACTGCTCTGCTTCCTAGACATCCTAGTATAGTAACCCTACCCTGTAGGCTACTGCCCTGCCTCCTAGACATCCTAGTATAGTATCCCTACCCTGTAGGCTACTGCCCTGCTTCCTAGACATCCTAGTATAGTACTCCTACCCTGTAGGCTACTGCTCTGCTTCCTAGACATCCTAGTATAGTAACCCTACCCTGTAGGCTACTGCCCTGCCTCCTAGACATCCTAGTATAGTATCCCTACCCTGTAGGCTACTGCCCTGCTTCCTAGACATCCTAGTATAGTAACCCTACCCTGTAGGCTACTGCCCTGCCTCCTAGACATCCTAGTATAGTATCCCTACCCTGTAGGCTACTGCCCTGCTTCCTAGACATCCTAGTATAGTAACCCTACCCTGTAGGCTACTGCTCTGCTTCCTAGACATCCTAGTATAGTAACCCTACCCTGTAGGCTACTGCTCTGCTTCCTAGACATCCTAGTATAGTACTCCTACCCTGTAGGCTACTGCTCTGCTTCCTAGACATCCTAGTATAGTACTCCTACCCTGTAGGCTACTGCTCTGCTTCCTAGACATCCTAGTATAGTACTCCTACCCTGTAGGCTACTGCTCTGCTTCCTAGACATCCTAGTATAGTACTCCTACCCTTTAGGCTACTGCTCTGCTTCCTAGACATCCTAGTATAGGACCCCTACCCTGTAGGCTACTGCCCTGCTTCCTAGACATCCTAGTATAGTATCCCTACCCTGTAGGCTACTGCTCTGCTTCCTAGACATCCTAGTATAGTAACCCTACCCTGTAGGCTACTGCTCTGCCTCCTAGACATCCTATCAGAGCACCCCTACCCTGTAGACTACTGCTCTGCCCACTAGACATCCTATCAGAGCCCCCCTACCCTGTAGGCTACTGCTCTGCCTCCTAGACATCTTGTCAGACTACCCTACCCTGTAGACTACTGCCCTGCTTCCTAGACATCCTATCAGAGCACCCCTACCCTGTGGGCTACTGCTCTGCCCACTAGACATCCTATCAGAGCACCCCGACCCCGTAGGCTACTGCTCTGCCCACTAGACATCCTATCAGAGCACCCCGACCTTGTTCTCTTTTCCTCTCACTCTTTTTGTTTCTGTCTAACTCTCTTCATATTTTCTTCTGTTCTCTTTTGGCCTCCCTATCTGTCTGCAGTCTCCCTGTTTCACAAGCTTGTTCTCTTACTATGTCTCTAATTCCTCCCGCTCTCTCTCTCTCTCTTTATCTCTGGTCCGTCATTTGACTCTGGTGAGTGAGATGCATGGCATGGGTCAGTCAAGGCACCTAATCATTCCTGTAAATAATGACCCTGCCTTTTAAACCCTTCTTTCCCTCTCTCCCCCTCCTCCCCCTCTCCTCACCCCCACCACTCTTTGCCTATTAACGCACAATTATGTGAACAGGCCTCTTGGCCGTTGCCGACACCGACGTAAAGGAAACGAGGTGTGGAGAACATAGAGGCAAGTCTCTAATGGCTGACTGACATCAGACAAGCTCATAGATCACAGGATTATTAATAACACTGTTAACCGGCCCAGTCAGGACCACCATCATCAACACAGACAAGAGACTTAATGGACACTCTGATCATCTCTCATTCCCAGCACACAGCTCTATGGCCTGTCATGTAGGCTCTTGGAGGTGGCACCCATTTCATTTGACTCATTTAGATGATGCCTCTATAGATGTAGGATCTTAATTCGATCACCCTGTTGCAGGACATTTAAAACTTGTAATTTATTTGAGGTTCAAAAAGGCTTCTGAAGTTTGTAAATTTTACTTAGAAATTTCAGACTTGATTTTCCCTTACGAAAAATATGTCAAATGTCCATTAATTCTAATCCACATAATAATTCACATTTCCTGTTGGTGCAGGATTATTTTCCTGCAGTAGCAAACTGGCTCAAATTAAGATCCTACATCTGTAGCTCACTGGTGTTGGTATAGAGATGCTGATTGGGTTATGATGATTACGACTGTGTTGATTGGGTTATGATGATTACGATGATGTTGGTTGGGTTATCATTCTGCAGTGCGCTGAGATATTCCCTGTGACTTGTAGATAATGGGCAGGGAAATGTGGCCTTTAAGGCAGTGAGGGCCCATCTAGGGAGGGGAGATTGAAAGGCAGCAGGGAATGAATGACCTGTCCATTTAACCAGCCGGGCTCAGAGAGATGGCAGGGGAGCGGGGCGTCTCTGGAGAGCAGGGTCTGGGGAAATCACACTCGCACTTCCACCAAACAACTGGATCCTATAGGACTGAGCTGAGGGAGCTATAAACAGGCCAAGTTGATCCATTCTCCATCCACTATCATGGTTCCTTCCTAGGCTTCTAATAAGGGACCAACAACAGCTGACATAAATTAGAATACTTTATTCACCTCATGTTTAATCATAGAGTGTTATTTCTCCATTGGTCTGTCCAGAAGTCTCAGAGAGCCCTTAGGTGGTGTAGACTATTTACAATTCTGAAGGGAAAAAATATATAATATGGCTGACAGTCCCAGTCCATTGCCCTGTAGTGCTGAAGGTTGGAAACTGAACACAGCTATCATCGCTGTCCATGGTTCTGAAATGTTAACATTAGATATTCTGCAGGTGACAAAGTCACCACAGATCTCTTAGGAGATGGTTGGCTAACAGTAGTGTTGCTAATGCCAGCCCATTGATCCTTCAAGTGATTACACTAATGAAATGCCTTCTATGAACTAGCATTGCATTAGAACGTGCATTCATTTATTCACCATTAGGTCTTAAGTCTGATGCCAAACTAATACACAGTTAGAGCTTTCCTCTTTGTCTGGAATATATGTTACCTTCAGCACATCACCCAGACCTTGACCACTGTGACCTTTGACTCATTCCACTGACCCCTAAAACAACGGAAGTGGCAATTGTATCTAAAATTGTCGATGCATCATGTTTGATTATCTTTACAGATCCAATGAGAGGGAGGAATGGGACTCTACTGCACCACAGACAAAGTCAGTACTTTCATATCAAAGGTGCTCTATACTTGCCCAATAACAGACCTACTGATGTTTGAAATGATTTGTTTGGCTTTGGGAGATAAATAGTGTTCTGTTGGCCTGTCTTTGTTTATTGTGCCCTTTTGATAGAATATTTAACAATAGGCAATTTAATTGGCATTTGTGAAGAGGCAGTACTAAAGTACATTATGACTGTATCCTCATTATTCCAGTCTAAAACATTTAATCGGTTGTAAAGGCATGAAATAATTAAATAATATTGCTAAAGAATAATATTTTATCTCTAGCTGCCTTATTTTGATGGATGTCTGTTTATGATTCGTTCCGCCAAGAAATTCCTACAACATTTCTTTCCTGATAATATATCAATTTATCAGCCGAGATTTCTATGTTCATTTCCACCCCTCCCCCTAAAATAAAGCGTCTTACTCCTAAACGATCTCGAACTAATTAAGCAAGCGTTAATTAAAAATTCTAGAGAGTATAAACGTAGAGAATTGTTGTGGAAACGTTGAAGTTAATCAAGCTTTCAAATTATTGATAACATCCTTAGAACAGTGATCGATCGGTAAGACATTAACTGATAAAAATAAAGCAGGGATTGTGATGTGTGTGTGTGTGTGTGTGTGTGTGTGTCTTCTTAGGAAAGCTTATCATCTGTCTCTAGATGTAACTCTCTAAGTCCATAAGGCTTGTTTTCAATCCAAATGTTATAGCATGTTATAATGTACTTACTTACAATGGCCAAATGTCATCACTGATGTTGTACTAGCTAAATCTCCTTTACATAAAAAAAACACCAGCTGTGAGCTCATATGTAGTTAGTTATACGTGTATCGATACTCAATTGATGTGTGCTGATGCCAACGCTTCCTCTCTTTGCACGCGTTATAAAAAACAGCATGTTTTCACATGTTTACATGTTTTGTCCCCTGTGTGTCTGTTTACGCCTGTGTCAATGCCTGTGTGGCATGTACTTACAAGGCGCTTCATCATTCCGCCAGCTATAGGAGCAATTCACCCATAAAGTGGGCCTTTCGCCCATAAATAATATTCAAGTCGCTCTATTGTTAAGTGAAAAGTTGACTGGTGTTTGATTTTTTTCTTCTTATTTTTTTCCTTGTTCTTTTCCGCGGCGACCTCGGGTTAGGACTCATACATCACGGGATGACAGGTATAGAAAGGCCCTAAATTAGCAACTAAATCGAATATTGATCAGCTATGTGCGGCCCTGCGAGTCGGGGCTGCTTGCCGTTTTTTTACAGGGAAAGAGAGAGAGGGGAGAGAGAGCGAGAGATAGAGAAGAAAGGAGGGAGGGGTGGGGGTGAGAGGTGCCACTGTGTGGGTCTCTCACTCTCTCTCCCCCCTTCTCTCTCTCCTTATCCTTCTCTCTGTTTGAGTTTGAGTGCTTGTGAGAGTGTCTTGTGTTGTATATTGCTTTGCAATAAGAGCCAGTGACACCGTCTTTATCTTCATCCGATTGAGCTTTTTCGTCTGTGCGTATCATTTTCTGTACCCTTCCGACTAAATATATGCAAAACGATTGATGTATACGCCTCCGTATTAACTCTCCCCATTCTCTTTGGTTGAAGTGTTGTTAAATTGGCGTGCCGTTATTAATGATACAATGATGACAAACGTAGACTCCCATTAAGATCATTGTTAGCTGCTGAGACATTATAGCCTACCCCCGTCCCTTATCACATCTGTCTTCGGAGGAGAGAAAAAACTTTCCATCTATCCATCCATCCATCCATCCATCCATCCATCCATCCATCCATCCACCCATCCATCAAAAATAGCCATATGCAAAATCCTCTCCCACTTTATTTTGTTTATTTTAGTTTTCAGCCCATGCTTCTGAAGTTTAAATAAAGTATCTCATTACCCATTTGAATATTGGCCTGCGCTGTTTATAGATAATTTGCTCGATGGCGGTGCCCCCTCCCCCGTGTTAGGATGAGAGGGAAGTCGACGGCGCGCACTGTTTGATGAAACGATCAAGTGCTTATCCCGGGAAACGTTGTTTGTCCGGGGCGGTGACGAACCAAACCCAATGCCGTGGAGTTGGTGGTCAAGGTTCCACCGGGTCACTGAGATTAGTCCTGGCGAAGTCTTTAACAAAGGGCCGGAGCGTCAGGCCCGCTGAGTCCAGATCAAAGTATCGGGTGTAGGACAAGCGGGGCGTAAAACAGGGATGAGCTGCGGATTACAACGGGCTAATTGGAAATGCGTCTGTAAATCCATTAAAAGAGGTTGTTCAAACATTCTGCTTCTCGTTTAGGCCTCTGTCGTCCCACTACTCCCTCATAGGCCAAAGCGAAACTGTTGGATACAGTTATCATATAGTCATAGACCTAGGCCTATGGGATTCAAAATGTGCAGCCTACAATATCCTATTCATATTAGGCCTATAGCCAATGTTGCTATATATGAGTTTCATTGAACGCGGAATGACCGTGCGCCTGGCTATGGTCAGGCGTTAGCTATTTCAGCACCATGGACAGCGCCAGATCGAGTTCACGTTGCAGATTCCTTAAATACTCAAGACTGCATCACTTTTTGGCACGTTGTAGGCAGTTCTTGTCATTCTAACATTTTCCTATGACATATGTGGGCCACATATATTCATTCCATCGTAGAGATAAATAGCCTATAGCACCGAATAGGCCTACTTTTTCTTCCGTCTTATTTGTCTGTTTTTGCTGTTACACTTCAAGATATATATTTTAACGACTGTTATCAGTTTTTCATGCAAAGAGGACGACGAAAGAAAATAGCAGAAGTTGTCAGAGATGCGCGCACCCCTTGTCACGCGCCTCTTGGCTAGCAAGTTGTGTAGTACTTTGCTCGAGGACATTCCGGCAACCATCTGTTTCCGGAAGATCTCTGAGCGCAGAGTTGGAAGCGGAGTTCGCAAATTTGCGGGGAAAGGTGGTTGTCTGCCAATACGCCTGTTACTGTGAAAATGCTCCGTTTGATTTATTTTCTTTTTCCACTCAACTTTTCTAAAGACCCAACAGGAGGTAAGAAAATACATGCTATCTTCCTTTTTTTCCTTGGCAGAAATTAACAAACCGCCTTCCTACTGCCACACACTAGCCCAGTCTATAAACACCCACATCTTCCCATCAGATTAACGGTCTTCTTTAGGCGAAAATCGTAAATCAAAGGATATCCTCAACATACTGAGTTAATATAGGGTTCATATGAAAGTGACCAAACACTTGCGTCACAGGCTCATTCCTATATCACTAACCTATTACCTGTCTTACATTACTTAATTTTATCTAGTTACATTGCATTACATTTCTATACTGTAAGTGTACTTCTCAAAACCAGAATCTGAGCTATGTGTATACTTTCATTTCAGAAGAGATCAAAAACGTGCACATTAGAGAGAGCGAGAGAGAGACAGAGAGAGACAGAGAGACAGAGAGAGCGAAAGAAACAGAGAGAGAGAGATGGATAGAGGAAGATTGAGCAAGATGGAAGGAAGAGAGACCAGGGAACGTACAGGTGGGTTGAAGGTTGTCAACAAATTAACACTGTTCCCATTCTGTTCATTAAGAGAACGTCTGGCGCAGAACAAGGTGTGTGTGTTATCAAGGTGAACTGGCAGAGATACAAAGCACCTCTTCGAGGGGAAGTGCCCATGGCAGTCAATGGCTTATACAGTACATGTGATTATATACAGTTCATAGATTAGAGGAGTGGAGTGCTTCCCAACTGTGGGCACTGGAGGGACACACACAGCTGATTCCTTCTGAGGTGTATCTTAAGACTGTGTCCTAGCCTGTGGCGTTGGTTTTGTTTACAGTATAGGTCCCAAAATTGGTTTGCTACATTTCAGCCAACAGGTTGAGGACCCCATATTAGAGGGTTTTCTGTTTCTGGCTGGTGGTTGTTATTGTATGTCTAACTACATCTTATGGTCAGCTAAATAGCTGGTCCCAGGCCTGTCATCTTGTTCTGCTCATAAAGGTTAAGATTAAAGCTAAGGGAGGGAGAGCTGATCTTAGATCTGATCTGTTGTTGTTGTTAATGACTCCAACAGCGTCCAATGATTTGGGCCAGTTCCAGAGAGGTTATAGAGCAGGTGGATGCTCCACTGTGTATTTGCTTGAAAATAATCATTGAATTCTGTTCATAAAGGTCAGATGTAATAGACATTTATATTTATCTTAGGAAAGTTCATTTAGGATTTGGAGAGGGACATACATGGATCAGTGCTATTTTGTTTCACTCTTTGAGGGTGTAAATTGATCAGAACAGAAGAGGAAACCAGGTGAGAACCAACAAAAGAAGAAACAACAAGAGAAGCTTTAGATAAAGGAAGAAGAGGAGTCAGTTGTTTGAGGCGGAAACTAAAGATGCAGCAAAAGGCCATTGCCATCCAAGCAAAGAGTACAAATGATAGAGGGATGAAGTAAGCAGAAAAAATAGGTAAAGAGAAGGAGAGAGGAAGAGATGAATGATGGATAATTGCATTAGAAAGAAGAGAGGGCCAGAAGGAAGGAAATGATTAGAGGAGAAGGGACTGATATCCGATAGAGAGGGAGAGATGGAGGGAGGGGAGGGCTCGCTTACCGCCGCCGTTCAATACACACTGACACTCTCCCTCTGTGTCAACACAAATCGTGTGTGTGTGTGTGTGTGTGTGTGTGTGTGTGTGTGTGTGTGTGTGTGTGTGTGTGTGTGTGTGTGTGTGTGTGTGTGTGCATCCTAATCCTAGTCCAGTGGCATACCCGCTCTTGTCCACTCCTCGCTACATTTCAGTCAATCTCTCTCATTCGCTTTGTCTCAGTCCATCTCTCTCAATGCCTTCTCTAAATTTGAGATTACAATCCAGATTATTTGATTGTGTGAAAGTTCTATTTATAATGAGTACCTCTAATCCACTGATTTGTATAGGTGTCAGAAACGGATTGTCTTATTCCTCTGAGATGGGCTCACATTGACACGTCAGAACTTGGTCTGTGTATTTTGTTGTCCATTGCTTTTCAACCATACACACACACACTCTCTCTCTCTCTCTCTCTCTCTCTCTCTCTCTCTCTCTCTCTCTCTCTCTCTCTCTCTCACGCACTCACTCACTCACTCACTCACTCACTCACACACACACACAAAATTCCTGACATTTAATCCTAGTAAAAATTCAGTTTTAGGTCAGGATTACCACTTTATTTTAAGAATGTCAGAATAATAGTTGAGAGAATTATTTATTTCAGCTTTTATTTCTTTCATCACATTCCCAGTGGGTCAGAAGTTTACATACACTCAATTAGTATTTGGTAGCATTGCCTTTAAATTGTTTAACTTGGGTCAAACGTTTCGGGTAGCCTTCCACAAGCTTCCCACAATAAATTGGGTGAATTTTGGCCCATTCCTCCTGACAGGGCTTTGTGATGGCCACTCCAAAACCTTGACTTTGTTGTCCTTAAGCCATTTTGCCACAACTTTGGAAGTATGCTTGGGGTCATTGTCCATTTGGAAGACCCATTTGCGACCAAGATTTAACTTCCTGACTGATGCCATCTATTGTCACAACGTCGATTGAAGGTGGCGCCTCTCCTCGTTCGGGCGGCGCTCAGCGGTCGTCGTCGCCGGCCTACTAGCTGCCACCGATCCTCTGTTCATTTTCTTTTGGTTAGGTCTGGTTTAGGTTTGCACCTGTATTGTGTTAGTTCATTAGTGGGAGGGTTATTTAGTCTTTCTGTTTAGGTTTGGGTTTGTGCGTGATTGTTCTTTGTCTGGTTTGTTAGGCTGGGGTTAGGTCTTTTTCCCTCTGCCTTTTGGTGTATGTAAGGCTGCGAGTTTTGGGCTGCGCCCCTACTTTGTTTTCGAGCTCGTTCTGTTCTTTGTATTGTTGCCCTGCCTTACCTGTTGTTGGCAGTTTTTGGATTTTTCCTATTAAACATGGTTTCACGGACATTAGTCTCCTGCGCCTGACTTCACCCCTCCTGCTTCCTTGAGTACCCTGACAGAATCACGCACCCGAATATATGGAGTCAGCAGGAGCTGAAGCGCCAACCCCGTCCATGGAGGAAAGGGTTGACCAACACTCTACCATCCTCCATCGTCTGGGCACCGCCATGGACCAGGTGTTGGCGCGCCTGGAGAGCTGGGAGAGAAGCGCTCCCTCCCCCACTAACGCGGCTGCTTAACAGCCTGCGCCTCTACCAGCGCCGACAGCACCCAGTACCAGTGGGGTCAAACTCGCTCCCCCGAGGGAGTACGATGGGACGGCCGCTGGGTGTAAGGGGTTCCTACTCCAGCTGGAGCTGTACCTAGCGACCGTCCGCCCCCCTCCCTCGGAGGAGGAGAGTGTCAGCGTCCTCGTCTTGTTTCTCACGGGTAGAGCCCTGGAATGGGCCAACGCCGTTTGGGACAGTCCGGACTCGGCCAGGGACCACTACCCGGAGTTCACCCGCCGCTTCCGTGCAGTATTCGATCATCCACCGGAGGGTAAAGTGGCGGATGAGCGATTGTTCCACCTGAGACAGGAGACGAGGAGCGCGCAGGACTTTGCGTTGGAGTTCCGGACCCTGGCCGCTGGAGCGGGGTGGAATGAGAGGGCCCTGATAGATCACTACCACTGTAGTCTGAGGGAGGACGTCCGCCGGGAGTTAGCATGTCGGGATACCACCATCACCCTGGACCAGCTTATTGATCTATCCATCCGACTGGACAACCTGCTGGCCGCCCGCGGGCGTCCGAACCGGGCCCTCTTTATTCCACCTCCCAGCCCTCCTGCTCCAACGCCCATGGAGATAGGGGGGGCTGCAGCCAGGAAGACTGGAGGGGGAGCCTTCTCCTGCACCCACTGTGGCCGCAGAGGGCACACTGCCGACTGCTGCTGGAGAAGCTCGCCCGGGAGTCCAGAGGGCAGGCAGAGCACTCCTTCGACATCTCAGGTGAGTCAGCACCAGCCTCACCCAGAGCCCCCTGTCGGCCATATGCATGCGTTAGTTTCCTTTCCTGAGTTTTCCCCTCACTCCCAGCTTAAGGCGCTAGTCGATTCAGGCATGGCGGGGAGTTTTATGGACCGTGGGGTCGCCACTAAGTTAGGCTTCCCCTGGTTCAGTTGGACCAACCCTTCCCCGTGCACGCCTTAGACAGTCGACCACTTGGGTCAGGGCTGGTCAGGGAGGTCACTGTGCCACTGGTCATGGTAATGCGGGGGAGGGGGGGGGGTCATGAGGAAAGTATTAGTCTCTTCCTCATTGATTCCCTGGCGTTTCCGGTGGTACTAGGGATCCCCTGGCTGGCCAATCACAACCCTAAGATTTCGTGGAGACAGAGGGTTCTTAAGGGGTGGTCGAAGGAGTGCTCGGGCAGATGTATAGGGGTTTCCATCGGTGCGACTATGGTGGAGAGTCCAGACCAAGTCTCTACCGCGCACATTCCCTCAGAGTATGCCGATTTGGCTATCGCCTTCAGTAAAACGAAGGCGACTCAATTACCACCTCATCGACGAGGAGATTGTGCGATAAACCTCCAGGTTGATGCTGCACTTCCCCGGAGTCACGTGTATCCCCTGTCTCAGGAGGAGACAGTGGCTATGGAGACATACGTCACGGAGTCCTTGAGGCAGGGATACATTCGGCCATCTAAATCACCTGTCTCCTCGAGCTTCTTTTTGTGAAGAAGTAGGAGAAGGGGTTTGCGTCCGTGCATTGACTATAGAGGTCTAAATTCCATCACGGTGGGTTTAAGTTACCCGCTACCTCTCATCGCCACGGCGGTGGAGTCATTTCACGGGGCGCGCTTCTTCACAAAACTGGATCTCAGGAGCGCGTACAATTTGGTGTGTATCCAAGAGGGGGACGAGTGGAAAACTGCATTTAGTACCACATCTGGCCATTATGAGTACCTCGTCATGCCGTATGGGTTAAAAAATGCTCCAGCCGTCTTCCAATCCTTTGTGGACGAGATTCTCCGGGACCTGCTCGGTCAGGGTGTGGTGGTGTACATCGATGACATTCTGATCTACTCCGTCACACGTGCCGCGCATGTGTCTCTAGTGAGCAAAGTGCTTGGGCGACTGTTGGAGCATGACCTGTACGTCAAGGCTGAGAAATGTGAGTTCTCCAAACAAGCCGTCTCTTTTCTGGGGTATTGCATTTCCACATCCGGGGTGGTGATGGAATGTGACTGCATTTTGGCCGTGCGTAATTGGCCGACTCCCACCATGGTGAAGGAGGTGCAGCAGTTCTTGGGGTTTGCCAATTACTACCGGAGGTTTATCCGGGGCTTTGGGCAGGTGGCGGCTCCCATTACCTCACTGATGAAGGGGGGGCAGGTGCGGTTGCGGTGGTCAGCGGAGGCGGATGGGGCTTTTAGTCGGCTGAAGGCTCTGTTTACCGATGCTCCAGTGCTGGCGCATCCGGATCCCTCTTTGCCATTCATAGTGGAGGTGGACGCGTCCGAGGCTGGGGTGGGAGCTGTGCTATCACAGCGCTCGGGCGCGCCCCTGAAGCTTCGCCCCTTTGCTTTCTTCTCTAAGAAGCTGAGTCCGGCGGAGCGTAACTATGATGTTGGGGACAGGGAGTTGCTTATGGCTGTGGTAAGAGCCCTGAAGGTGTGGAGACATTGGCTTGAGGGGGCGCGCCACCCTTTTCTCATCTGGACTGATCACCGTAATCTGTAGTACATCCGGGTGGCGAGGAGACTGAACCCTCGTCAAGCCAGGTGGGCGATGTTCTTTACGAGATTCCAGTTCACGATCTCGTACATCCCAGGTTCCCGGGAACACTAAGGCCGACGCACTGTCTCGTCTCCATGACACCGAGGAACGGTCCACCGATCCCACTCCCATACTTCCAGCCTCCTGCCTGGTGGCACCGGTGGTCTGGGAGGTGGATGCGGACATCGAGCGGGCGCTGCAAGCGGAACCTACTCCCCCTCAATGGCCCGTGGGTCGGACGTACGTCCCGCTCGGTGTCCGCGATCGGTTATTTCGGTGGGCGCACACGCTACCCTCCTCGGGTCATCCATGGATTGAGCGGACGGTGCGGGGTCTTAGTGCGAAATACTGGTGGCTCACATTGGTGAAGGACGTGAGGCTCTATGTCTCCTCCTGTTCGGTGCGCGCCCAGTGTTAGGCTCCTAGGCACCTGCCTAGAGGGAAATTACAGCCCCTCCTCGTTCCACAGCGACCATGGTCCCACCTGTCGGTGGATTTCCTCACCGACCTCCCGCCGTCTCAGGGGAACACCACGATCCTGGTCGTTGTGGATCGGTTCTCTAAGTCCTGCTCCCTTTACCTGGTCTTCCTACGGCCCTGCAGACCACGGAGGTCCTGTTCACCCACGTCTTCCGGCACTACGGGTGCCTGAGGACATCGTCTCTGATCGAGGCCCCCAGTTTACGTCCCGGGTGTGGCGGGCGTTTATGGAGCGACTGGGGGTTTCGGTCAGTTTGACCTTAGGTTTTCACCCCGAGAGTAATGGGCAGGTAGAGAGGATTAACCAGGATGTGGGCAGGTTTCTGCGGTCCTATTGCCAGGACTAGCCAGGGGAGTGGGCAAGGTTCGTGCCATGGGCCGAGATGGCGCAGAACTCTCTCCGCCACTCCTCTACTAACCTGTCGCCTTTCCAGTGTATGTTGGGTTACCAGCCGGTCCTGGTGCCCTGGCATCAGAGCCAGACGGAGGCCCCTGTGGTGGAGGACTGGGTCCAACGCTCTAAGGACACCTGGAACGCCGTTCAGGAATCCCTTGAACGGGCCAGGGGACGACAAAAGGAGAACGCTGACAGCCGCCGCAGTTAGGCCCCTGAGAAAGTCTGGCTCTCAACCCGGAACCTGCCCCTCCACCTGCCCTGCCGGAAATTGGGTCCGCGGTTTGTGGGGCCATTTAAAGTCCTGAGGAGATTAAACGAGGTGTGTTACAGGTTACAGCTTCCCTCTTATTATCGTATTAACCCCTCGTTTCATGTGTCTCTCCTCAGGCCGGTGGAAGCTGGTCCACTGCAGGATGCTGAGGAACAGGAGGTCCCTCCGCCCCCCCTGGACATCGGGGGGGGCCCCGGCATACACAGTCCGGTCCATCTTGGACTCCAGGCGCTGGGTAAGGGGCCTGCAGTACCTCGTGGACTGGGAGGGGTACGGTCCGGAGGAGAGGTGCTGGGTACCGGTGGAGGACATCTTGGACCCATCACTGATGCGGGAGTTCCACAGCCTCCATCCGGATCGCCCTGCGCCTCGCCCTCCGGGTCGTCCTCGAAGCCGGCATCGGCGCGCTGCGGGAGCCGTGCGTCGGGGGGGGGGGGGGGGGTACTGTCACAACGTCGACTGAAGGTGGCGCCTAACTTCATTAGTGGGGGGGTTATTTAGTCTTTCCGTTTAGGTTTGGGTTTGTGCGTGATTGTTCTTTGTCTGGTTTGTTAGGCTGGGGTTAGGTATTTTTCCCTCTGCCTTTTGGTGTATGTAAGGCTGCGAGTTTTGGGCTGCGCCCCTACTCTGTTTTTGGGCTCGTTCTGTTCTTTGTATTGTTGCCTTGTTGTTGGCAGTTTTGGGATTTTTCCTATTAAACGTGGTTTCACGGACATTAGTCTCCTGCGCCTGACTTCACCCCTCCTGCTTCCTTGAGTACCCTGACATCTATTTTGTGAAGTGCACCAGTCCCTCCTGCAGCAAAGCACCCCCACAACATGATGCTGCCACCCCCGTGCTTCACGGTTGGGATGGTGTTCTTCGGCTTGCAAGCCTCCCCCTTTTTCCTTCAAACATAACGATGATCATTATGGTCAAACTGTTCTATTTTTGTTTCATCAGACCAGAGGACATTTCTCCAAAAGGTACAATCTTTGTCCACATGTGCAGTTGCAAACCGTAGTCTGGCTTTTTTATGGCGGTTTTGGAGCAGGGGCTTCTTCCTTTCTGAGCGGCCTTTCAGGTTATGTCGATATAGGACTCGTTTTACTGTGGATATAGATACTTTTGTACCTGTTTCCTCAAGCATCTTCACAAGGTCCTTTGATTTGCACTTTTCGCACCAAAGTACGTTCATTTCTAGGAGACAGAACGCGTCTCCTGCCTGAGCAGTATGACGGTTGCGTGGTCCCATGGTGTTTATACTTGCATACTATTGTTTGTACAGATTAACGTGGTACCTTCAGGTGTTTGGAAATTGCTCCCAAGGATGAACCAGACTTGTGGAGGTCTGCAATTCTTTTTCCGAGGTCTTGGCTGATTTCTTTTGATTTTCCCATGATGTCAAGCAAAGAGGCACTGAGTTTGAAGGTAGGCCTTGAAATATATCCACAGGTACACCTCCAATTGACTCAAATTATGTCAATTAGCCTATCAGAAGCTTATAAAGCCATGACATAATTTTCTGGAATTTTCCAAGCTGTTTAAAGGCACAGTCAACTTAGTGTATGTAAACTTCTGACCCACTGGAATTATGATACAGTGAATTATAAGTGAAATAATCTGTCTGTAAACAATTGTTGGAAAAATGACTTGTGTCATACACAAAGTAGATGTTCTAACAGACTTGCCAAAACTAGTTTGTTAACAAGACATTAGTGGAGTGGTTGAAAAACAAATTTTAATGACTCCAACCTAACTGTATGTAAACTTCCGACTTCAACTGTACCTTTTGTCATTGACCCCTGACCTGTGTGCCTGGGCATTGACTATCTCTTCTCTCCTTGTGTCTCTGGAGCTCCCTGTCAATACTTACCTGGTTTAGACACCCTCCTTCAGCGCTGTGGTCAGAGAGTGGGGGAGACCAGGCGCACTGGAGCACCAGGAGAGGAAGAGGAGGAAGGAGGAGCGAGAGAGGGGGAGGGAGAAAAAGAGAGATGGGGCAGTAAAAGTGATGAAGATTGACATGTTTATAAAAGGAGTGAAAATGATCTCACTGTTGTCTTTAAGCAGATGTCATTGACACAGACATTCATACTCATTCATAAAAAACATACAATTAACAGAAATGAAAAGGTGATTTTTTTAAAATTACAATACACTTCATAACTCCAGCTGCATCTACAGTAGAACTGGATGTTCCATCTGGAGTGTGTTTCATGTTATTCCTAAAGTGCATGTCTCTATCAGCCCTATTTTCCAGTCTACTCCACCTCCACCATGCTCTGCAACCCTTTCCTTCTCTCCCTCTTTCCTCTTTATTCTTTTCATTTCCTCTAATCTTTCACTCCCTTGCTCTACATCCATGTCACTTTGATTTCCCTGTCCACTGGCCTGTGTAGTGTGTGTGTGTGTGTGTGTGTGTGTGTGTGTGTGTGTGTGTGTGTGTGTGTGTGTGTGTGTGTGTGTGTGTGTGTGTGTGTGTGTGTGTGTGTGTGTGTGTGTGTGAGACTGTCGTCTGTTAAGAGAGTGTGACTTAATTGTGTAAATCAGTTTTACCATCCTAAGTGAATCACCACGTGTCCTTTAGCACATCAAGATATGTGGCATCGGAATCCCACTGAATGTTTGAATGTACTGCTGAAACACACACACACACACACACACACACACACACACACACACACACACACACACACACACACACACACACACACACACCTCTATTCCATCTGTGTATGGGTGTGTCTGAGCACATTTGACACTTTGCCTAAGCTATATATTTATAAGTATATCAGCATGAACCGTGTGTGTGTGTGTGTGTGTGTACGTGTACACACTGCTGTGTCTAGGCTTGGTGCTGGATGGGCCAGCCTGAATGAGAGTAGACAGTGGGCGCGTGGAGAGCAGGGGAGTGAGAAGGACGTAGCACGGGTGGAGGGGGGAGAGAGGAGAAAGCGCTAGGCCGAGGGGGCCCCCTCTCCTAGACAGTTTGACTGATGACATGCATTAAACAGTTAATCTGTCTGATTGAATGTTTGCTTCCTCCAAATTGAAACATTAAACAACAAGGCGAGAGAGAGGGAGGGGAGAGACGGAGGAGGAGAGAGGGATATGGCTTCATCTATTGCCCAAATCATGCAAAGCATGGGACTGGAATATATAATACTGCCCTGTGAGGCAGAGAAGAGGGAGAGAGAGGAAGAGGGAGATTGGAAGGGACAGAAAGGGGCTGTGAACGAGAGGAAAGAGAGGAGGGGCGGGAGAGAGAGGGATGAGAATGGAAAGGCTGTGGGTGGGTGGAGGGGGGAGAATGAAAGGGTTAGAGAGAGTCAAAGTTATGAAGAAAAAAAGAGAGGGATCAGAGAGAGAGAGGATGTAGAATGGGCCTAACAAGAGGTATTGAGGTGAAAGTTCTGGACGGTTATCCATGTAAGTGTAAATAAGAACAAACTAACCATCACAGTGATAGGAAAAAGGAGGGTAATCGATGACATTAATCAATCAATGAACTACCAGGGAGTAAAGAAAACCAGCAGCACTCTGGACCGCAGGGCCTGGATTTGAAGTCCCCTCTCCTCATGTCATTAAAAGGACCCTCCTTTCCATAATTATGTCTTTTAACACAGAATTAAGAATTAGAACATTTAATATGATCTCTATGTTCAAACATTTGTTCAGATTACCCCTCCCCCCTCCCCCAGTAGCTTTTTCCTACCATGCTTCTCAAAGTGTTATTATGTTCACTACCATGTCTGTCTTCTTAGTTTTTATTATAGCCTAACCAGGTTATACTTCCTCAGGTCGTGACCTCTCTCAGAAAGAAGCCCAACCCCTGTCAGCCATCTCTCTGTGAGACCAACATGGAGACGACTGAGTCTGTCTGTCTGTCTATTTGTACTGTTGTTTACACTTGATCATGTCTGACCATATGACATGTCTATAAAGGTGATTCTAGGTATGAAAGCAAAACCAGAAAGGCAAGATCTTCATACTTGTTATTAATATACATTTGTTGAGATTGAATATAAATACTGAGAGTAACAATTGTAATGCCTGCCAATAAATGGTCCTCTCATACTAGAAAACAGTCATTTTACTAATGAGTGGTTGCTGTCCAGTGCTGAAATGTGGCTATAGTCTGACAGTGCCTGCCGGGGTTGCTGTCCAAGGTCCTGAAACTGTTGCTGCTGATAGTAGTCCCGGACATTAGCTTTAATGTTTACAATACTGTTAACAGACAGATGCATAGACGGACGGACAGATGGACGGAACAAGACAGAAAGAGCTGTTACTGTGGTGAGGATGGTGAAAGATTGGGAGGAATTGGGTGACCCCCACTAGGTAATGTGATATGTAATTTACCCTCAGCCTGACCTTGCTCTTCCCTGTATCCCACCATCACAAGCCTCACAATGTATTTCCCTCTGTCTCAAGTGCATATTCTCAACAATGACCTGTCATTTTCTTTCCTGGCTGATTTTGGCCCCGCTTTAGGACCAAGGCATATAATTGCACAAACAGACAGAGATAATGGCTTGATGAACACGAGTCTATATCGTCAACAGGCGCCAGAAACCCAG